>NW_027370599.1:0-34898 GCF_046119375.1 Phyllobates terribilis
ACAAACAGTAATATCTCCACATTGCACGGTGCAATTCTGAAATTTTTAGCTTTTTCCTGTTAATCCTAGCATGATAAAGAAGATTCAAAGAGAGTGAGATGCCAGCTCCTTTCATTCAGTCAGTAGCTTCAAACATTTCTGGACGTTTTTCAATGGCAAAAATCAATGAATATTGTAAATGCACAAACAGTAATATCTCCACATTGCACGGTGCAATTCTGAAATTTTTAGCTTTTTCCTGTTAATCCTAGCATGATAAAGAAGATTCAAAGAGAGTGAGATGCCAGCTCCTTTCATTCAGTCAGTAGCTTCAAACATTTCTGGACGTTTTTCAATGGCAAAAATCAATGAATATTGTAAATGCACAAACAGTAATATCTCCACATTGCACGGTGCAATTCTGAAATTTTTAGCTTTTTCCTGTTAATCCTAGCATGATAAAGAAGATTCAAAGAGAGTGAGATGCCAGCTCCTTTCATTCAGTCAGTAGCTTCAAACATTTCTGGACGTTTTTCAATGGCAAAAATCAATGAATATTGTAAATGCACAAACAGTAATATCTCCACATTGCACGGTGCAATTCTGAAATTTTTAGCTTTTTCCTGTTAATCCTAGCATGATAAAGAAGATTCAAAGAGAGTGAGATGCCAGCTCCTTTCATTCAGTCAGTAGCTTCAAACATTTCTGGACGTTTTTCAATGGCAAAAATCAATGAATATTGTAAATGCACAAACAGTAATATCTCCACATTGCACGGTGCAATTCTGAAATTTTTAGCTTTTTCCTGTTAATCCTAGCATGATAAAGAAGATTCAAAGAGAGTGAGATGCCAGCTCCTTTCATTCAGTCAGTAGCTTCAAACATTTCTGGTATATGAAAAACATGTTTTTCAATGGCAAAAATCAATGAATATTGTAAATGCACAAACAGTAATATCTCCACATTGCACGGTGCAATTCTGAAATTTTTAGCTTTTTCCTGTTAATCCTAGCATGATAAAGAAGATTCAAAGAGAGTGAGATGCCAGCTCCTTTCATTCAGTCAGTAGCTTCAAACATTTCTGGACGTTTTTCAATGGCAAAAATCAATGAATATTGTAAATGCACAAACAGTAATATCTCCACATTGCACGGTGCAATTCTGAAATTTTTAGCTTTTTCCTGTTAATCCTAGCATGATAAAGAAGATTCAAAGAGAGTGAGATGCCAGCTCCTTTCATTCAGTCAGTAGCTTCAAACATTTCTGGACGTTTTTCAATGGCAAAAATCAATGAATATTGTAAATGCACAAACAGTAATATCTCCACATTGCACGGTGCAATTCTGAAATTTTTAGCTTTTTCCTGTTAATCCTAGCATGATAAAGAAGATTCAAAGAGAGTGAGATGCCAGCTCCTTTCATTCAGTCAGTAGCTTCAAACATTTCTGGTATATGAAAAACATGTTTTTCAATGGCAAAAATCAATGAATATTGTAAATGCACAAACAGTAATATCTCCACATTGCACGGTGCAATTCTGAAATTTTTTGCTTTTTCCTGTTAATCCTAGCATGATAAAAAAGATTCAAAGAGAGTGAGATGCCAGCTCCTTTCATTCAGTCAGTAGCTTCAAACATTTCTGGACGTTTTTCAATGGCAAAAATCAATGAATATTGTAAATGCACAAACAGTAATATCTCCACATTGCACGGTGCAATTCTGAAATTTTTAGCTTTTTCCTGTTAATCCTAGCATGATAAAGAAGATTCAAAGAGAGTGAGATGCCAGCTCCTTTCTCATTCAGTCAGTAGCTTCAAACATTTCTGGACGTTTTTCAATGGCAAAAATCAATGAATATTGTAAATGCACAAACAGTAATATCTCCACATTGCACGGTGCAATTCTGAAATTTTTAGCTTTTTCCTGTTAATCCTAGCATGATAAAGAAGATTCAAAGAGAGTGAGATGCCAGCTCCTTTCATTCAGTCAGTAGCTTCAAACATTTCTGGTATATGAAAAACATGTTTTTCAATGGCAAAAATCAATGAATATTGTAAATGCACAAACAGTAATATCTCCACATTGCACGGTGCAATTCTGAAATTTTTTGCTTTTTCCTGCTAATCCTAGCATGATAAAGAAGATTCAAAGAGAGTGAGATGCCAGCTCCTTTCATTCAGTCAGTAGCTTCAAACATTTCTGGACGTTTTTCAATGGCAAAAATCAATGAATATTGTAAATGCACAAACAGTAATATCTCCACATTGCACGGTGCAATTCTGAAATTTTTAGCTTTTTCCTGTTAATCCTAGCATGATAAAGAAGATTCAAAGAGAGTGAGATGCCAGCTCCTTTCATTCAGTCAGTAGCTTCAAACATTTCTGGTATATGAAAAACATGTTTTTCAATGGCAAAAATCAATGAATATTGTAAATGCACAAACAGTAATATCTCCACATTGCACGGTGCAATTCTGAAATTTTTAGCTTTTTCCTGTTAATCCTAGCATGATAAAGAAGATTCAAAGAGAGTGAGATGCCAGCTCCTTTCATTCAGTCAGTAGCTTCAAACATTTCTGGACGTTTTTCAATGGCAAAAATCAATGAATATTGTAAATGCACAAACAGTAACATCTCCACATTGCACGGTGCAATTCTGAAATTTTTAGCTTTTTCCTGTTAATCCTAGCATGATAAAGAAGATTCAAAGAGAGTGAGATGCCAGCTCGTTTCATTCAGTCAGTAGCTTCAAACATTTCTGGACGTTTTTCAATGGCAAAAATCAATGAATATTGTAAATGCACAAACAGTAATATCTCCACATTGCACGGTGCAATTCTGAAATTTTTAGCTTTTTCCTGTTAATCCTAGCATGATAAAGAAGATTCAAAGAGAGTGAGATGCCAGCTCCTTTCATTCAGTCAGTAGCTTCAAACATTTCTGGTATATGAAAAACATGTTTTTCAATGGCAAAAATCAATGAATATTGTAAATGCACAAACAGTAATATCTCCACATTGCACGGTGCAATTCTGAAATTTTTTGCTTTTTCCTGCTAATCCTAGCATGATAAAGAAGATTCAAAGAGAGTGAGATGCCAGCTCCTTTCATTCAGTCAGTAGCTTCAAACATTTCTGGACGTTTTTCAATGGCAAAAATCAATGAATATTGTAAATGCACAAACAGTAATATCTCCACATTGCACGGTGCAATTCTGAAATTTTTTGCTTTTTCCTGCTAATCCTAGCATGATAAAGAAGATTCAAAGAGAGTGAGATGCCAGCTCCTTTCATTCAGTCAGTAGCTTCAAACATTTCTGGACGTTTTTCAATGGCAAAAATCAATGAATATTGTAAATGCACAAACAGTAATATCTCCACATTGCACGGTGCAATTCTGAAATTTTTAGCTTTTTCCTGTTAATCCTAGCATGATAAAGAAGATTCAAAGAGAGTGAGATGCCAGCTCCTTTCATTCAGTCAGTAGCTTCAAACATTTCTGGTATATGAAAAACATGTTTTTCAATGGCAAAAATCAATGAATATTGTAAATGCACAAACAGTAATATCTCCACATTGCACGGTGCAATTCTGAAATTTTTTGCTTTTTCCTGTTAATCCTAGCATGATAAAGAAGATTCAAAGAGAGTGAGATGCCAGCTCCTTTCATTCAGTCAGTAGCTTCAAACATTTCTGGACGTTTTTCAATGGCAAAAATCAATGAATATTGTAAATGCACAAACAGTAATATCTCCACATTGCACGGTGCAATTCTGAAATTTTTAGCTTTTTCCTGTTAATCCTAGCATGATAAAGAAGATTCAAAGAGAGTGAGATGCCAGCTCCTTTCATTCAGTCAGTAGCTTCAAACATTTCTGGTATATGAAAAACATGTTTTTCAATGGCAAAAATCAATGAATATTGTAAATGCACAAACAGTAATATCTCCACATTGCACGGTGCAATTCTGAAATTTTTAGCTTTTTCCTGTTAATCCTAGCATGATAAGATTCAAAGAGAATGAGATGCCAGCTCCTTTCATTCAGTCAGTAGCTTCAAACATTTCTGGACGTTTTTCAATGGCAAAAATCAATGAATATTGTAAATGCACAAACAGTAATATCTCCACATTGCACGGTGCAATTCTGAAATTTTTAGCTTTTTCCTGTTAATCCTAGCATGATAAAGAAGATTCAAAGAGAGTGAGATGCCAGCTCCTTTCATTCAGTCAGTAGCTTCAAACATTTCTGGACGTTTTTCAATGGCAAAAATCAATGAATATTGTAAATGCACAAACAGTAATATCTCCACATTGCACGGTGCAATTCTGAAATTTTTAGCTTTTTCCTGTTAATCCTAGCATGATAAAGAAGATTCAAAGAGAGTGAGATGCCAGCTCCTTTCATTCAGTCAGTAGCTTCAAACATTTCTGGTATATGAAAAACATGTTTTTCAATGGCAAAAATCAATGAATATTGTAAATGCACAAACAGTAATATCTCCACATTGCACGGTGCAATTCTGAAATTTTTTGCTTTTTCCTGTTAATCCTAGCATGATAAAGAAGATTCAAAGAGAGTGAGATGCCAGCTCCTTTCATTCAGTCAGTAGCTTCAAACATTTCTGGACGTTTTTCAATGGCAAAAATCAATGAATATTGTAAATGCACAAACAGTAATATCTCCACATTGCACGGTGCAATTCTGAAATTTTTTGCTTTTTCCTGTTAATCCTAGCATGATAAAGAAGATTCAAAGAGAGTGAGATGCCAGCTCCTTTCATTCAGTCAGTAGCTTCAAACATTTCTGGTATATGAAAAACATGTTTTTCAATGGCAAAAATCAATGAATATTGTAAATGCACAAACAGTAATATCTCCACATTGCACGGTGCAATTCTGAAATTTTTTGCTTTTTCCTGCTAATCCTAGCATGATAAAGAAGATTCAAAGAGAGTGAGATGCCAGCTCCTTTCATTCAGTCAGTAGCTTCAAACATTTCTGGACGTTTTTCAATGGCAAAAATCAATGAATATTGTAAATGCACAAACAGTAATATCTCCACATTGCACGGTGCAATTCTGAAATTTTTTGCTTTTTCCTGTTAATCCTAGCATGATAAAGAAGATTCAAAGAGAGTGAGATGCCAGCTCCTTTCATTCAGTCAGTAGCTTCAAACATTTCTGGACGTTTTTCAATGGCAAAAATCAATGAATATTGTAAATGCACAAACAGTAATATCTCCACATTGCACGGTGCAATTCTGAAATTTTTAGCTTTTTCCTGTTAATCCTAGCATGATAAAGAAGATTCAAAGAGAGTGAGATGCCAGCTCCTTTCATTCAGTCAGTAGCTTCAAACATTTCTGGTATATGAAAAACATGTTTTTCAATGGCAAAAATCAATGAAAATTGTAAATGCACAAACAGTAATATCTCCACATTGCACGGTGCAATTCTGAAATTTTTTGCTTTTTCCTGCTAATCCTAGCATGATAAAGAAGATTCAAAGAGAGTGAGATGCCAGCTCCTTTCATTCAGTCAGTAGCTTCAAACATTTCTGGACGTTTTTCAATGGCAAAAATCAATGAATATTGTAAATGCACAAACAGTAATATCTCCACATTGCACGGTGCAATTCTGAAATTTTTAGCTTTTTCCTGTTAATCCTAGCATGATAAAGAAGATTCAAAGAGAGTGAGATGCCAGCTCCTTTCATTCAGTCAGTAGCTTCAAACATTTCTGGTATATGAAAAACATGTTTTTCAATGGCAAAAATCAATGAATATTGTAAATGCACAAACAGTAATATCTCCACATTGCACGGTGCAATTCTGAAATTTTTAGCTTTTTCCTGTTAATCCTAGCATGATAAAGAAGATTCAAAGAGAGTGAGATGCCAGCTCCTTTCATTCAGTCAGTAGCTTCAAACATTTCTGGACGTTTTTCAATGGCAAAAATCAATGAATATTGTAAATGCACAAACAGTAACATCTCCACATTGCACGGTGCAATTCTGAAATTTTTAGCTTTTTCCTGTTAATCCTAGCATGATAAAGAAGATTCAAAGAGAGTGAGATGCCAGCTCCTTTCATTCAGTCAGTAGCTTCAAACATTTCTGGACGTTTTTCAATGGCAAAAATCAATGAATATTGTAAATGCACAAACAGTAATATCTCCACATTGCACGGTGCAATTCTGAAATTTTTAGCTTTTTCCTGTTAATCCTAGCATGATAAAGAAGATTCAAAGAGAGTGAGATGCCAGCTCCTTTCATTCAGTCAGTAGCTTCAAACATTTCTGGTATATGAAAAACATGTTTTTCAATGGCAAAAATCAATGAATATTGTAAATGCACAAACAGTAATATCTCCACATTGCACGGTGCAATTCTGAAATTTTTTGCTTTTTCCTGCTAATCCTAGCATGATAAAGAAGATTCAAAGAGAGTGAGATGCCAGCTCCTTTCATTCAGTCAGTAGCTTCAAACATTTCTGGACGTTTTTCAATGGCAAAAATCAATGAATATTGTAAATGCACAAACAGTAATATCTCCACATTGCACGGTGCAATTCTGAAATTTTTTGCTTTTTCCTGCTAATCCTAGCATGATAAAGAAGATTCAAAGAGAGTGAGATGCCAGCTCCTTTCATTCAGTCAGTAGCTTCAAACATTTCTGGACGTTTTTCAATGGCAAAAATCAATGAATATTGTAAATGCACAAACAGTAATATCTCCACATTGCACGGTGCAATTCTGAAATTTTTAGCTTTTTCCTGTTAATCCTAGCATGATAAAGAAGATTCAAAGAGAGTGAGATGCCAGCTCCTTTCATTCAGTCAGTAGCTTCAAACATTTCTGGACGTTTTTCAATGGCAAAAATCAATGAATATTGTAAATGCACAAACAGTAATATCTCCACATTGCACGGTGCAATTCTGAAATTTTTAGCTTTTTCCTGTTAATCCTAGCATGATAAAGAAGATTCAAAGAGAGTGAGATGCCAGCTCCTTTCATTCAGTCAGTAGCTTCAAACATTTCTGGACGTTTTTCAATGGCAAAAATCAATGAATATTGTAAATGCACAAACAGTAATATCTCCACATTGCACGGTGCAATTCTGAAATTTTTAGCTTTTTCCTGTTAATCCTAGCATGATAAAGAAGATTCAAAGAGAGTGAGATGCCAGCTCCTTTCATTCAGTCAGTAGCTTCAAACATTTCTGGTATATGAAAAACATGTTTTTCAATGGCAAAAATCAATGAATATTGTAAATGCACAAACAGTAATATCTCCACATTGCACGGTGCAATTCTGAAATTTTTTGCTTTTTCCTGTTAATCCTAGCATGATAAAGAAGATTCAAAGAGAGTGAGATGCCAGCTCCTTTCATTCAGTCAGTAGCTTCAAACATTTCTGGACGTTTTTCAATGGCAAAAATCAATGAATATTGTAAATGCACAAACAGTAATATCTCCACATTGCACGGTGCAATTCTGAAATTTTTTGCTTTTTCCTGTTAATCCTAGCATGATAAAGAAGATTCAAAGAGAGTGAGATGCCAGCTCCTTTCATTCAGTCAGTAGCTTCAAACATTTCTGGTATATGAAAAACATGTTTTTCAATGGCAAAAATCAATGAATATTGTAAATGCACAAACAGTAATATCTCCACATTGCACGGTGCAATTCTGAAATTTTTAGCTTTTTCCTGCTAATCCTAGCATGATAAAGAAGATTCAAAGAGAGTGAGATGCCAGCTCCTTTCATTCAGTCAGTAGCTTCAAACATTTCTGGTATATGAAAAACATGTTTTTCAATGGCAAAAATCAATGAATATTGTAAATGCACAAACAGTAATATCTCCACATTGCACGGTGCAATTCTGAAATTTTTAGCTTTTTCCTGTTAATCCTAGCATGATAAAGAAGATTCAAAGAGAGTGAGATGCCAGCTCCTTTCATTCAGTCAGTAGCTTCAAACATTTCTGGACGTTTTTCAATGGCAAAAATCAATGAATATTGTAAATGCACAAACAGTAATATCTCCACATTGCACGGTGCAATTCTGAAATTTTTAGCTTTTTCCTGTTAATCCTAGCATGATAAAGAAGATTCAAAGAGAGTGAGATGCCAGCTCCTTTCATTCAGTCAGTAGCTTCAAACATTTCTGGTATATGAAAAACATGTTTTTCAATGGCAAAAATCAATGAATATTGTAAATGCACAAACAGTAATATCTCCACATTGCACGGTGCAATTCTGAAATTTTTTGCTTTTTACTGCTAATCCTAGCATGATAAAGAAGATTCAAAGAGAGTGAGATGCCAGCTCCTTTCATTCAGTCAGTAGCTTCAAACATTTCTGGACGTTTTTCAATGGCAAAAATCAATGAATATTGTAAATGCACAAACAGTAATATCTCCACATTGCACGGTGCAATTCTGAAATTTTTTGCTTTTTCCTGTTAATCCTAGCATGATAAAGAAGATTCAAAGAGAGTGAGATGCCAGCTCCTTTCATTCAGTCAGTAGCTTCAAACATTTCTGGTATATGAAAAACATGTTTTTCAATGGCAAAAATCAATGAATATTGTAAATGCACAAACAGTAATATCTCCACATTGCACGGTGCAATTCTGAAATTTTTTGCTTTTTCCTGTTAATCCTAGCATGATAAAGAAGATTCAAAGAGAGTGAGATGCCAGCTCCTTTCATTCAGTCAGTAGCTTCAAACATTTCTGGACGTTTTTCAATGGCAAAAATCAATGAATATTGTAAATGCACAAACAGTAATATCTCCACATTGCACGGTGCAATTCTGAAATTTTTAGCTTTTTCCTGTTAATCCTAGCATGATAAAGAAGATTCAAAGAGAGTGAGATGCCAGCTCCTTTCATTCAGTCAGTAGCTTCAAACATTTCTGGTATATGAAAAACATGTTTTTCAATGGCAAAAATCAATGAATATTGTAAATGCACAAACAGTAATATCTCCACATTGCACGGTGCAATTCTGAAATTTTTAGCTTTTTCCTGTTAATCCTAGCATGATAAAGAAGATTCAAAGAGAGTGAGATGCCAGCTCCTTTCATTCAGTCAGTAGCTTCAAACATTTCTGGACGTTTTTCAATGGCAAAAATCAATGAATATTGTAAATGCACAAACAGTAATATCTCCACATTGCACGGTGCAATTCTGAAATTTTTAGCTTTTTCCTGTTAATCCTAGCATGATAAAGAAGATTCAAAGAGAGTGAGATGCCAGCTCCTTTCATTCAGTCAGTAGCTTCAAACATTTCTGGACGTTTTTCAATGGCAAAAATCAATGAATATTGTAAATGCACAAACAGTAATATCTCCACATTGCACGGTGCAATTCTGAAATTTTTAGCTTTTTCCTGTTAATCCTAGCATGATAAAGAAGATTCAAAGAGAGTGAGATGCCAGCTCCTTTCATTCAGTCAGTAGCTTCAAACATTTCTGGTATATGAAAAACATGTTTTTCAATGGCAAAAATCAATGAATATTGTAAATGCACAAACAGTAATATCTCCACATTGCACGGTGCAATTCTGAAATTTTTTGCTTTTTCCTGTTAATCCTAGCATGATAAAGAAGATTCAAAGAGAGTGAGATGCCAGCTCCTTTCATTCAGTCAGTAGCTTCAAACATTTCTGGATGTTTTTCAATGGCAAAAATCAATGAATATTGTAAATGCACAAACAGTAATATCTCCACATTGCACGGTGCAATTATGAAATTTTTTGCTTTTTCCTGTTAATCCTAGCATGATAAAGAAGATTCAAAGAGAGTGAGATGCCAGCTCCTTTCATTCAGTCAGTAGCTTCAAACATTTCTGGTATATGAAAAACATGTTTTTCAATGGCAAAAATCAATGAATATTGTAAATGCACAAACAGTAATATCTCCACATTGCACGGTGCAATTCTGAAATTTTTTGCTTTTTCCTGCTAATCCTAGCATGATAAAGAAGATTCAAAGAGAGTGAGATGCCAGCTCCTTTCATTCAGTCAGTAGCTTCAAACATTTCTGGACGTTTTTCAATGGCAAAAATCAATGAATATTGTAAATGCACAAACAGTAATATCTCCACATTGCACGGTGCAATTCTGAAATTTTTAGCTTTTTCCTGTTAATCCTAGCATGATAAAGAAGATTCAAAGAGAGTGAGATGCCAGCTCCTTTCATTCAGTCAGTAGCTTCAAACATTTCTGGTATATGAAAAACATGTTTTTCAATGGCAAAAATCAATGAATATTGTAAATGCACAAACAGTAATATCTCCACATTGCACGGTGCAATTCTGAAATTTTTAGCTTTTTCCTGTTAATCCTAGCATGATAAAGAAGATTCAAAGAGAGTGAGATGCCAGCTCCTTTCATTCAGTCAGTAGCTTCAAACATTTCTGGTATATGAAAAACATGTTTTTCAATGGCAAAAATCAATGAATATTGTAAATGCACAAACAGTAATATCTCCACATTGCACGGTGCAATTCTGAAATTTTTTGCTTTTTCCTGTTAATCCTAGCATGATAAAGAAGATTCAAAGAGAGTGAGATGCCAGCTCCTTTCATTCAGTCAGTAGCTTCAAACATTTCTGGTATATGAAAAACATGTTTTTCAATGGCAAAAATCAATGAATATTGTAAATGCACAAACAGTAATATCTCCACATTGCACGGTGCAATTCTGAAATTTTTTGCTTTTTCCTGTTAATCCTAGCATGATAAAGAAGATTCAAAGAGAGTGAGATGCCAGCTCCTTTCATTCAGTCAGTAGCTTCAAACATTTCTGGACGTTTTTCAATGGCAAAAATCAATGAATATTGTAAATGCACAAACAGTAATATCTCCACATTGCACGGTGCAATTCTGAAATTTTTAGCTTTTTCCTGTTAATCCTAGCATGATAAAGAAGATTCAAAGAGAGTGAGATGCCAGCTCCTTTCATTCAGTCAGTAGCTTCAAACATTTCTGGTATATGAAAAACATGTTTTTCAATGGCAAAAATCAATGAATATTGTAAATGCACAAACAGTAATATCTCCACATTGCACGGTGCAATTCTGAAATTTTTAGCTTTTTCCTGTTAATCCTAGCATGATAAAGAAGATTCAAAGAGAGTGAGATGCCAGCTCCTTTCATTCAGTCAGTAGCTTCAAACATTTCTGGACGTTTTTCAATGGCAAAAATCAATGAATATTGTAAATGCACAAACAGTAATATCTCCACATTGCACGGTGCAATTCTGAAATTTTTAGCTTTTTCCTGTTAATCCTAGCATGATAAAGAAGATTCAAAGAGAGTGAGATGCCAGCTCCTTTCATTCAGTCAGTAGCTTCAAACATTTCTGGACGTTTTTCAATGGCAAAAATCAATGAATATTGTAAATGCACAAACAGTAATATCTCCACATTGCACGGTGCAATTCTGAAATTTTTAGCTTTTTCCTGTTAATCCTAGCATGATAAAGAAGATTCAAAGAGAGTGAGATGCCAGCTCCTTTCATTCAGTCAGTAGCTTCAAACATTTCTGGTATATGAAAAACGTTTTTCAATGGCAAAAATCAATGAATATTGTAAATGCACAAACAGTAATATCTCCACATTGCACGGTGCAATTCTGAAATTTTTTGCTTTTTCCTGTTAATCCTAGCATGATAAAGAAGATTCAAAGAGAGTGAGATGCCAGCTCCTTTCATTCAGTCAGTAGCTTCAAACATTTCTGGATGTTTTTCAATGGCAAAAATCAATGAATATTGTAAATGCACAAACAGTAATATCTCCACATTGCACGGTGCAATTCTGAAATTTTTTGCTTTTTCCTGTTAATCCTAGCATGATAAAGAAGATTCAAAGAGAGTGAGATGCCAGCTCCTTTCATTCAGTCAGTAGCTTCAAACATTTCTGGTATATGAAAAACATGTTTTTCAATGGCAAAAATCAATGAATATTGTAAATGCACAAACAGTAATATCTCCACATTGCACGGTGCAATTCTGAAATTTTTTGCTTTTTCCTGCTAATCCTAGCATGATAAAGAAGATTCAAAGAGAGTGAGATGCCAGCTCCTTTCATTCAGTCAGTAGCTTCAAACATTTCTGGACGTTTTTCAATGGCAAAAATCAATGAATATTGTAAATGCACAAACAGTAATATCTCCACATTGCACGGTGCAATTCTGAAATTTTTAGCTTTTTCCTGTTAATCCTAGCATGATAAAGAAGATTCAAAGAGAGTGAGATGCCAGCTCCTTTCATTCAGTCAGTAGCTTCAAACATTTCTGGTATATGAAAAACATGTTTTTCAATGGCAAAAATCAATGAATATTGTAAATGCACAAACAGTAATATCTCCACATTGCACGGTGCAATTCTGAAATTTTTAGCTTTTTCCTGTTAATCCTAGCATGATAAAGAAGATTCAAAGAGAGTGAGATGCCAGCTCCTTTCATTCAGTCAGTAGCTTCAAACATTTCTGGTATATGAAAAACATGTTTTTCAATGGCAAAAATCAATGAATATTGTAAATGCACAAACAGTAATATCTCCACATTGCACGGTGCAATTCTGAAATTTTTAGCTTTTTCCTGTTAATCCTAGCATGATAAAGAAGATTCAAAGAGAGTGAGATGCCAGCTCCTTTCATTCAGTCAGTAGCTTCAAACATTTCTGGTATATGAAAAACATGTTTTTCAATGGCAAAAATCAATGAATATTGTAAATGCACAAACAGTAATATCTCCACATTGCACGGTGCAATTCTGAAATTTTTAGCTTTTTCCTGTTAATCCTAGCATGATAAAGAAGATTCAAAGAGAGTGAGATGCCAGCTCCTTTCATTCAGTCAGTAGCTTCAAACATTTCTGGACGTTTTTCAATGGCAAAAATCAATGAATATTGTAAATGCACAAACAGTAATATCTCCACATTGCACGGTGCAATTCTGAAATTTTTAGCTTTTTCCTGTTAATCCTAGCATGATAAAGAAGATTCAAAGAGAGTGAGATGCCAGCTCCTTTCATTCAGTCAGTAGCTTCAAACATTTCTGGACGTTTTTCAATGGCAAAAATCAATGAATATTGTAAATGCACAAACAGTAATATCTCCACATTGCACGGTGCAATTCTGAAATTTTTAGCTTTTTCCTGTTAATCCTAGCATGATAAAGAAGATTCAAAGAGAGTGAGATGCCAGCTCCTTTCATTCAGTCAGTAGCTTCAAACATTTCTGGACGTTTTTCAATGGCAAAAATCAATGAATATTGTAAATGCACAAACAGTAATATCTCCACATTGCACGGTGCAATTCTGAAATTTTTAGCTTTTTCCTGTTAATCCTAGCATGATAAAGAAGATTCAAAGAGAGTGAGATGCCAGCTCCTTTCATTCAGTCAGTAGCTTCAAACATTTCTGGACGTTTTTCAATGGCAAAAATCAATGAATATTGTAAATGCACAAACAGTAATATCTCCACATTGCACGGTGCAATTCTGAAATTTTTAGCTTTTTCCTGTTAATCCTAGCATGATAAAGAAGATTCAAAGAGAGTGAGATGCCAGCTCCTTTCATTCAGTCAGTAGCTTCAAACATTTCTGGTATATGAAAAACATGTTTTTCAATGGCAAAAATCAATGAATATTGTAAATGCACAAACAGTAATATCTCCACATTGCACGGTGCAATTCTGAAATTTTTAGCTTTTTCCTGTTAATCCTAGCATGATAAAGAAGATTCAAAGAGAGTGAGATGCCAGCTCCTTTCATTCAGTCAGTAGCTTCAAACATTTCTGGTATATGAAAAACATGTTTTTCAATGGCAAAAATCAATGAATATTGTAAATGCACAAACAGTAATATCTCCACATTGCACGGTGCAATTCTGAAATTTTTTGCTTTTTCCTGCTAATCCTAGCATGATAAAGAAGATTCAAAGAGAGTGAGATGCCAGCTCCTTTCATTCAGTCAGTAGCTTCAAACATTTCTGGACGTTTTTCAATGGCAAAAATCAATGAATATTGTAAATGCACAAACAGTAATATCTCCACATTGCACGGTGCAATTCTGAAATTTTTTGCTTTTTCCTGCTAATCCTAGCATGATAAAGAAGATTCAAAGAGAGTGAGATGCCAGCTCCTTTCATTCAGTCAGTAGCTTCAAACATTTCTGGATGTTTTTCAATGGCAAAAATCAATGAATATTGTAAATGCACAAACAGTAATATCTCCACATTGCACGGTGCAATTCTGAAATTTTTTGCTTTTTCCTGTTAATCCTAGCATGATAAAGAAGATTCAAAGAGAGTGAGATGCCAGCTCCTTTCATTCAGTCAGTAGCTTCAAACATTTCTGGTATATGAAAAACATGTTTTTCAATGGCAAAAATCAATGAATATTGTAAATTCACAAACAGTAATATCTCCACATTGCACGGTGCAATTCTGAAATTTTTTGCTTTTTCCTGCTAATCCTAGCATGATAAAGAAGATTCAAAGAGAGTGAGATGCCAGCTCCTTTCATTCAGTCAGTAGCTTCAAACATTTCTGGACGTTTTTCAATGGCAAAAATCAATGAATATTGTAAATGCACAAACAGTAATATCTCCACATTGCACGGTGCAATTCTGAAATTTTTAGCTTTTTCCTGTTAATCCTAGCATGATAAAGAAGATTCAAAGAGAGTGAGATGCCAGCTCCTTTCATTCAGTCAGTAGCTTCAAACATTTCTGGTATATGAAAAACATGTTTTTCAATGGCAAAAATCAATGAATATTGTAAATGCACAAACAGTAATATCTCCACATTGCACGGTGCAATTCTGAAATTTTTTGCTTTTTCCTGTTAATCCTAGCATGATAAAGAAGATTCAAAGAGAGTGAGATGCCAGCTCCTTTCATTCAGTCAGTAGCTTCAAACATTTCTGGTATATGAAAAACATGTTTTTCAATGGCAAAAATCAATGAATATTGTAAATGCACAAACAGTAATATCTCCACATTGCACGGTGCAATTCTGAAATTTTTAGCTTTTTCCTGTTAATCCTAGCATGATAAAGAAGATTCAAAGAGAGTGAGATGCCAGCTCCTTTCATTCAGTCAGTAGCTTCAAACATTTCTGGTATATGAAAAACATGTTTTTCAATGGCAAAAATCAATGAATATTGTAAATGCACAAACAGTAATATCTCCACATTGCACGGTGCAATTCTGAAATTTTTAGCTTTTTCCTGTTAATCCTAGCATGATAAAGAAGATTCAAAGAGAGTGAGATGCCAGCTCCTTTCATTCAGTCAGTAGCTTCAAACATTTCTGGACGTTTTTCAATGGCAAAAATCAATGAATATTGTAAATGCACAAACAGTAATATCTCCACATTGCACGGTGCAATTCTGAAATTTTTAGCTTTTTCCTGTTAATCCTAGCATGATAAAGAAGATTCAAAGAGAGTGAGATGCCAGCTCCTTTCATTCAGTCAGTAGCTTCAAACATTTCTGGACGTTTTTCAATGGCAAAAATCAATGAATATTGTAAATGCACAAACAGTAATATCTCCACATTGCACGGTGCAATTCTGAAATTTTTAGCTTTTTCCTGTTAATCCTAGCATGATAAAGAAGATTCAAAGAGAGTGAGATGCCAGCTCCTTTCATTCAGTCAGTAGCTTCAAACATTTCTGGACGTTTTTCAATGGCAAAAATCAATGAATATTGTAAATGCACAAACAGTAATATCTCCACATTGCACGGTGCAATTCTGAAATTTTTAGCTTTTTCCTGTTAATCCTAGCATGATAAAGAAGATTCAAAGAGAGTGAGATGCCAGCTCCTTTCATTCAGTCAGTAGCTTCAAACATTTCTGGACGTTTTTCAATGGCAAAAATCAATGAATATTGTAAATGCACAAACAGTAATATCTCCACATTGCACGGTGCAATTCTGAAATTTTTAGCTTTTTCCTGTTAATCCTAGCATGATAAAGAAGATTCAAAGAGAGTGAGATGCCAGCTCCTTTCATTCAGTCAGTAGCTTCAAACATTTCTGGTATATGAAAAACATGTTTTTCAATGGCAAAAATCAATGAATATTGTAAATGCACAAACAGTAATATCTCCACATTGCACGGTGCAATTCTGAAATTTTTAGCTTTTTCCTGTTAATCCTAGCATGATAAAGAAGATTCAAAGAGAGTGAGATGCCAGCTCCTTTCATTCAGTCAGTAGCTTCAAACATTTCTGGTATATGAAAAACATGTTTTTCAATGGCAAAAATCAATGAATATTGTAAATGCACAAACAGTAATATCTCCACATTGCACGGTGCAATTCTGAAATTTTTTGCTTTTTCCTGCTAATCCTAGCATGATAAAGAAGATTCAAAGAGAGTGAGATGCCAGCTCCTTTCATTCAGTCAGTAGCTTCAAACATTTCTGGACGTTTTTCAATGGCAAAAATCAATGAATATTGTAAATGCACAAACAGTAATATCTCCACATTGCACGGTGCAATTCTGAAATTTTTTGCTTTTTCCTGCTAATCCTAGCATGATAAAGAAGATTCAAAGAGAGTGAGATGCCAGCTCCTTTCATTCAGTCAGTAGCTTCAAACATTTCTGGTATATGAAAAACATGTTTTTCAATGGCAAAAATCAATGAATATTGTAAATGCACAAACAGTAATATCTCCACATTGCACGGTGCAATTCTGAAATTTTTTGCTTTTTCCTGCTAATCCTAGCATGATAAAGAAGATTCAAAGAGAGTGAGATGCCAGCTCCTTTCATTCAGTCAGTAGCTTCAAACATTTCTGGACGTTTTTCAATGGCAAAAATCAATGAATATTGTAAATGCACAAACAGTAATATCTCCACATTGCACGGTGCAATTCTGAAATTTTTAGCTTTTTCCTGTTAATCCTAGCATGATAAAGAAGATTCAAAGAGAGTGAGATGCCAGCTCCTTTCATTCAGTCAGTAGCTTCAAACATTTCTGGACGTTTTTCAATGGCAAAAATCAATGAATATTGTAAATGCACAAACAGTAATATCTCCACATTGCACGGTGCAATTCTGAAATTTTTAGCTTTTTCCTGTTAATCCTAGCATGATAAAGAAGATTCAAAGAGAGTGAGATGCCAGCTCCTTTCATTCAGTCAGTAGCTTCAAACATTTCTGGACGTTTTTCAATGGCAAAAATCAATGAATATTGTAAATGCACAAACAGTAATATCTCCACATTGCACGGTGCAATTCTGAAATTTTTAGCTTTTTCCTGTTAATCCTAGCATGATAAAGAAGATTCAAAGAGAGTGAGATGCCAGCTCCTTTCATTCAGTCAGTAGCTTCAAACATTTCTGGTATATGAAAAACATGTTTTTCAATGGCAAAAATCAATGAATATTGTAAATGCACAAACAGTAATATCTCCACATTGCACGGTGCAATTCTGAAATTTTTTGCTTTTTACTGCTAATCCTAGCATGATAAAGAAGATTCAAAGAGAGTGAGATGCCAGCTCCTTTCATTCAGTCAGTAGCTTCAAACATTTCTGGACGTTTTTCAATGGCAAAAATCAATGAATATTGTAAATGCACAAACAGTAATATCTCCACATTGCACGGTGCAATTCTGAAATTTTTTGCTTTTTCCTGTTAATCCTAGCAT
Organism: Phyllobates terribilis; assembly: GCF_046119375.1. Taxonomy (NCBI): domain Eukaryota; kingdom Metazoa; phylum Chordata; class Amphibia; order Anura; family Dendrobatidae; genus Phyllobates; species Phyllobates terribilis. Next base: position 17,645 of record NW_027370599.1, read on the forward strand.
GATAAAGAAGATTCAAAGAGAGTGAGATGCCAGCTCCTTTCATTCAGTCAGTAGCTTCAAACATTTCTGGTATATGAAAAACATGTTTTTCAATGGCAAAAATCAATGAATATTGTAAATGCACAAACAGTAATATCTCCACATTGCACGGTGCAATTCTGAAATTTTTTGCTTTTTCCTGTTAATCCTAGCATGATAAAGAAGATTCAAAGAGAGTGAGATGCCAGCTCCTTTCATTCAGTCAGTAGCTTCAAACATTTCTGGACGTTTTTCAATGGCAAAAATCAATGAATATTGTAAATGCACAAACAGTAATATCTCCACATTGCACGGTGCAATTCTGAAATTTTTAGCTTTTTCCTGTTAATCCTAGCATGATAAAGAAGATTCAAAGAGAGTGAGATGCCAGCTCCTTTCATTCAGTCAGTAGCTTCAAACATTTCTGGTATATGAAAAACATGTTTTTCAATGGCAAAAATCAATGAATATTGTAAATGCACAAACAGTAATATCTCCACATTGCACGGTGCAATTCTGAAATTTTTAGCTTTTTCCTGTTAATCCTAGCATGATAAAGAAGATTCAAAGAGAGTGAGATGCCAGCTCCTTTCATTCAGTCAGTAGCTTCAAACATTTCTGGACGTTTTTCAATGGCAAAAATCAATGAATATTGTAAATGCACAAACAGTAATATCTCCACATTGCACGGTGCAATTCTGAAATTTTTAGCTTTTTCCTGTTAATCCTAGCATGATAAAGAAGATTCAAAGAGAGTGAGATGCCAGCTCCTTTCATTCAGTCAGTAGCTTCAAACATTTCTGGACGTTTTTCAATGGCAAAAATCAATGAATATTGTAAATGCACAAACAGTAATATCTCCACATTGCACGGTGCAATTCTGAAATTTTTAGCTTTTTCCTGTTAATCCTAGCATGATAAAGAAGATTCAAAGAGAGTGAGATGCCAGCTCCTTTCATTCAGTCAGTAGCTTCAAACATTTCTGGTATATGAAAAACATGTTTTTCAATGGCAAAAATCAATGAATATTGTAAATGCACAAACAGTAATATCTCCACATTGCACGGTGCAATTCTGAAATTTTTTGCTTTTTCCTGTTAATCCTAGCATGATAAAGAAGATTCAAAGAGAGTGAGATGCCAGCTCCTTTCATTCAGTCAGTAGCTTCAAACATTTCTGGATGTTTTTCAATGGCAAAAATCAATGAATATTGTAAATGCACAAACAGTAATATCTCCACATTGCACGGTGCAATTCTGAAATTTTTTGCTTTTTCCTGTTAATCCTAGCATGATAAAGAAGATTCAAAGAGAGTGAGATGCCAGCTCCTTTCATTCAGTCAGTAGCTTCAAACATTTCTGGTATATGAAAAACATGTTTTTCAATGGCAAAAATCAATGAATATTGTAAATGCACAAACAGTAATATCTCCACATTGCACGGTGCAATTCTGAAATTTTTTGCTTTTTCCTGCTAATCCTAGCATGATAAAGAAGATTCAAAGAGAGTGAGATGCCAGCTCCTTTCATTCAGTCAGTAGCTTCAAACATTTCTGGACGTTTTTCAATGGCAAAAATCAATGAATATTGTAAATGCACAAACAGTAATATCTCCACATTGCACGGTGCAATTCTGAAATTTTTAGCTTTTTCCTGTTAATCCTAGCATGATAAAGAAGATTCAAAGAGAGTGAGATGCCAGCTCCTTTCATTCAGTCAGTAGCTTCAAACATTTCTGGTATATGAAAAACATGTTTTTCAATGGCAAAAATCAATGAATATTGTAAATGCACAAACAGTAATATCTCCACATTGCACGGTGCAATTCTGAAATTTTTAGCTTTTTCCTGTTAATCCTAGCATGATAAAGAAGATTCAAAGAGAGTGAGATGCCAGCTCCTTTCATTCAGTCAGTAGCTTCAAACATTTCTGGTATATGAAAAACATGTTTTTCAATGGCAAAAATCAATGAATATTGTAAATGCACAAACAGTAATATCTCCACATTGCACGGTGCAATTCTGAAATTTTTAGCTTTTTCCTGTTAATCCTAGCATGATAAAGAAGATTCAAAGAGAGTGAGATGCCAGCTCCTTTCATTCAGTCAGTAGCTTCAAACATTTCTGGTATATGAAAAACATGTTTTTCAATGGCAAAAATCAATGAATATTGTAAATGCACAAACAGTAATATCTCCACATTGCACGGTGCAATTCTGAAATTTTTAGCTTTTTCCTGTTAATCCTAGCATGATAAAGAAGATTCAAAGAGAGTGAGATGCCAGCTCCTTTCATTCAGTCAGTAGCTTCAAACATTTCTGGACGTTTTTCAATGGCAAAAATCAATGAATATTGTAAATGCACAAACAGTAATATCTCCACATTGCACGGTGCAATTCTGAAATTTTTAGCTTTTTCCTGTTAATCCTAGCATGATAAAGAAGATTCAAAGAGAGTGAGATGCCAGCTCCTTTCATTCAGTCAGTAGCTTCAAACATTTCTGGACGTTTTTCAATGGCAAAAATCAATGAATATTGTAAATGCACAAACAGTAATATCTCCACATTGCACGGTGCAATTCTGAAATTTTTAGCTTTTTCCTGTTAATCCTAGCATGATAAAAAAGATTCAAAGAGAGTGAGATGCCAGCTCCTTTCATTCAGTCAGTAGCTTCAAACATTTCTGGACGTTTTTCAATGGCAAAAATCAATGAATATTGTAAATGCACAAACAGTAATATCTCCACATTGCACGGTGCAATTCTGAAATTTTTAGCTTTTTCCTGTTAATCCTAGCATGATAAAGAAGATTCAAAGAGAGTGAGATGCCAGCTCCTTTCATTCAGTCAGTAGCTTCAAACATTTCTGGACGTTTTTCAATGGCAAAAATCAATGAATATTGTAAATGCACAAACAGTAATATCTCCACATTGCACGGTGCAATTCTGAAATTTTTAGCTTTTTCCTGTTAATCCTAGCATGATAAAGAAGATTCAAAGAGAGTGAGATGCCAGCTCCTTTCATTCAGTCAGTAGCTTCAAACATTTCTGGTATATGAAAAACATGTTTTTCAATGGCAAAAATCAATGAATATTGTAAATGCACAAACAGTAATATCTCCACATTGCACGGTGCAATTCTGAAATTTTTAGCTTTTTCCTGTTAATCCTAGCATGATAAAGAAGATTCAAAGAGAGTGAGATGCCAGCTCCTTTCATTCAGTCAGTAGCTTCAAACATTTCTGGTATATGAAAAACATGTTTTTCAATGGCAAAAATCAATGAATATTGTAAATGCACAAACAGTAATATCTCCACATTGCACGGTGCAATTCTGAAATTTTTTGCTTTTTCCTGCTAATCCTAGCATGATAAAGAAGATTCAAAGAGAGTGAGATGCCAGCTCCTTTCATTCAGTCAGTAGCTTCAAACATTTCTGGACGTTTTTCAATGGCAAAAATCAATGAATATTGTAAATGCACAAACAGTAATATCTCCACATTGCACGGTGCAATTCTGAAATTTTTTGCTTTTTCCTGCTAATCCTAGCATGATAAAGAAGATTCAAAGAGAGTGAGATGCCAGCTCCTTTCATTCAGTCAGTAGCTTCAAACATTTCTGGATGTTTTTCAATGGCAAAAATCAATGAATATTGTAAATGCACAAACAGTAATATCTCCACATTGCACGGTGCAATTCTGAAATTTTTTGCTTTTTCCTGTTAATCCTAGCATGATAAAGAAGATTCAAAGAGAGTGAGATGCCAGCTCCTTTCATTCAGTCAGTAGCTTCAAACATTTCTGGTATATGAAAAACATGTTTTTCAATGGCAAAAATCAATGAATATTGTAAATTCACAAACAGTAATATCTCCACATTGCACGGTGCAATTCTGAAATTTTTTGCTTTTTCCTGCTAATCCTAGCATGATAAAGAAGATTCAAAGAGAGTGAGATGCCAGCTCCTTTCATTCAGTCAGTAGCTTCAAACATTTCTGGACGTTTTTCAATGGCAAAAATCAATGAATATTGTAAATGCACAAACAGTAATATCTCCACATTGCACGGTGCAATTCTGAAATTTTTAGCTTTTTCCTGTTAATCCTAGCATGATAAAGAAGATTCAAAGAGAGTGAGATGCCAGCTCCTTTCATTCAGTCAGTAGCTTCAAACATTTCTGGTATATGAAAAACATGTTTTTCAATGGCAAAAATCAATGAATATTGTAAATGCACAAACAGTAATATCTCCACATTGCACGGTGCAATTCTGAAATTTTTTGCTTTTTCCTGTTAATCCTAGCATGATAAAGAAGATTCAAAGAGAGTGAGATGCCAGCTCCTTTCATTCAGTCAGTAGCTTCAAACATTTCTGGTATATGAAAAACATGTTTTTCAATGGCAAAAATCAATGAATATTGTAAATGCACAAACAGTAATATCTCCACATTGCACGGTGCAATTCTGAAATTTTTAGCTTTTTCCTGTTAATCCTAGCATGATAAAGAAGATTCAAAGAGAGTGAGATGCCAGCTCCTTTCATTCAGTCAGTAGCTTCAAACATTTCTGGTATATGAAAAACATGTTTTTCAATGGCAAAAATCAATGAATATTGTAAATGCACAAACAGTAATATCTCCACATTGCACGGTGCAATTCTGAAATTTTTAGCTTTTTCCTGTTAATCCTAGCATGATAAAGAAGATTCAAAGAGAGTGAGATGCCAGCTCCTTTCATTCAGTCAGTAGCTTCAAACATTTCTGGACGTTTTTCAATGGCAAAAATCAATGAATATTGTAAATGCACAAACAGTAATATCTCCACATTGCACGGTGCAATTCTGAAATTTTTAGCTTTTTCCTGTTAATCCTAGCATGATAAAGAAGATTCAAAGAGAGTGAGATGCCAGCTCCTTTCATTCAGTCAGTAGCTTCAAACATTTCTGGACGTTTTTCAATGGCAAAAATCAATGAATATTGTAAATGCACAAACAGTAATATCTCCACATTGCACGGTGCAATTCTGAAATTTTTAGCTTTTTCCTGTTAATCCTAGCATGATAAAGAAGATTCAAAGAGAGTGAGATGCCAGCTCCTTTCATTCAGTCAGTAGCTTCAAACATTTCTGGACGTTTTTCAATGGCAAAAATCAATGAATATTGTAAATGCACAAACAGTAATATCTCCACATTGCACGGTGCAATTCTGAAATTTTTAGCTTTTTCCTGTTAATCCTAGCATGATAAAGAAGATTCAAAGAGAGTGAGATGCCAGCTCCTTTCATTCAGTCAGTAGCTTCAAACATTTCTGGACGTTTTTCAATGGCAAAAATCAATGAATATTGTAAATGCACAAACAGTAATATCTCCACATTGCACGGTGCAATTCTGAAATTTTTAGCTTTTTCCTGTTAATCCTAGCATGATAAAGAAGATTCAAAGAGAGTGAGATGCCAGCTCCTTTCATTCAGTCAGTAGCTTCAAACATTTCTGGTATATGAAAAACATGTTTTTCAATGGCAAAAATCAATGAATATTGTAAATGCACAAACAGTAATATCTCCACATTGCACGGTGCAATTCTGAAATTTTTAGCTTTTTCCTGTTAATCCTAGCATGATAAAGAAGATTCAAAGAGAGTGAGATGCCAGCTCCTTTCATTCAGTCAGTAGCTTCAAACATTTCTGGTATATGAAAAACATGTTTTTCAATGGCAAAAATCAATGAATATTGTAAATGCACAAACAGTAATATCTCCACATTGCACGGTGCAATTCTGAAATTTTTTGCTTTTTCCTGCTAATCCTAGCATGATAAAGAAGATTCAAAGAGAGTGAGATGCCAGCTCCTTTCATTCAGTCAGTAGCTTCAAACATTTCTGGACGTTTTTCAATGGCAAAAATCAATGAATATTGTAAATGCACAAACAGTAATATCTCCACATTGCACGGTGCAATTCTGAAATTTTTTGCTTTTTCCTGCTAATCCTAGCATGATAAAGAAGATTCAAAGAGAGTGAGATGCCAGCTCCTTTCATTCAGTCAGTAGCTTCAAACATTTCTGGTATATGAAAAACATGTTTTTCAATGGCAAAAATCAATGAATATTGTAAATGCACAAACAGTAATATCTCCACATTGCACGGTGCAATTCTGAAATTTTTTGCTTTTTCCTGCTAATCCTAGCATGATAAAGAAGATTCAAAGAGAGTGAGATGCCAGCTCCTTTCATTCAGTCAGTAGCTTCAAACATTTCTGGACGTTTTTCAATGGCAAAAATCAATGAATATTGTAAATGCACAAACAGTAATATCTCCACATTGCACGGTGCAATTCTGAAATTTTTAGCTTTTTCCTGTTAATCCTAGCATGATAAAGAAGATTCAAAGAGAGTGAGATGCCAGCTCCTTTCATTCAGTCAGTAGCTTCAAACATTTCTGGTATATGAAAAACATGTTTTTCAATGGCAAAAATCAATGAATATTGTAAATGCACAAACAGTAATATCTCCACATTGCACGGTGCAATTCTGAAATTTTTAGCTTTTTCCTGTTAATCCTAGCATGATAAAGAAGATTCAAAGAGAGTGAGATGCCAGCTCCTTTCATTCAGTCAGTAGCTTCAAACATTTCTGGTATATGAAAAACATGTTTTTCAATGGCAAAAATCAATGAATATTGTAAATGCACAAACAGTAATATCTCCACATTGCACGGTGCAATTCTGAAATTTTTAGCTTTTTCCTGTTAATCCTAGCATGATAAAGAAGATTCAAAGAGAGTGAGATGCCAGCTCCTTTCATTCAGTCAGTAGCTTCAAACATTTCTGGTATATGAAAAACATGTTTTTCAATGGCAAAAATCAATGAATATTGTAAATGCACAAACAGTAATATCTCCACATTGCACGGTGCAATTCTGAAATTTTTAGCTTTTTCCTGTTAATCCTAGCATGATAAAGAAGATTCAAAGAGAGTGAGATGCCAGCTCCTTTCATTCAGTCAGTAGCTTCAAACATTTCTGGTATATGAAAAACATGTTTTTCAATGGCAAAAATCAATGAATATTGTAAATGCACAAACAGTAATATCTCCACATTGCACGGTGCAATTCTGAAATTTTTAGCTTTTTCCTGTTAATCCTAGCATGATAAAGAAGATTCAAAGAGAGTGAGATGCCAGCTCCTTTCATTCAGTCAGTAGCTTCAAACATTTCTGGACGTTTTTCAATGGCAAAAATCAATGAATATTGTAAATGCACAAACAGTAATATCTCCACATTGCACGGTGCAATTCTGAAATTTTTAGCTTTTTCCTGTTAATCCTAGCATGATAAAGAAGATTCAAAGAGAGTGAGATGCCAGCTCCTTTCATTCAGTCAGTAGCTTCAAACATTTCTGGTATATGAAAAACATGTTTTTCAATGGCAAAAATCAATGAATATTGTAAATGCACAAACAGTAATATCTCCACATTGCACGGTGCAATTCTGAAATTTTTAGCTTTTTCCTGTTAATCCTAGCATGATAAAGAAGATTCAAAGAGAGTGAGATGCCAGCTCCTTTCATTCAGTCAGTAGCTTCAAACATTTCTGGACGTTTTTCAATGGCAAAAATCAATGAATATTGTAAATGCACAAACAGTAATATCTCCACATTGCACGGTGCAATTCTGAAATTTTAGCTTTTTCCTGTTAATCCTAGCATGATAAAGAAGATTCAAAGAGAGTGAGATGCCAGCTCCTTTCATTCAGTCAGTAGCTTCAAACATTTCTGGACGTTTTTCAATGGCAAAAATCAATGAATATTGTAAATGCACAAACAGTAATATCTCCACATTGCACGGTGCAATTCTGAAATTTTTAGCTTTTTCCTGTTAATCCTAGCATGATAAAGAAGATTCAAAGAGAGTGAGATGCCAGCTCCTTTCATTCAGTCAGTAGCTTCAAACATTTCTGGACGTTTTTCAATGGCAAAAATCAATGAATATTGTAAATGCACAAACAGTAATATCTCCACATTGCACGGTGCAATTCTGAAATTTTTAGCTTTTTCCTGTTAATCCTAGCATGATAAAGAAGATTCAAAGAGAGTGAGATGCCAGCTCCTTTCATTCAGTCAGTAGCTTCAAACATTTCTGGTATATGAAAAACATGTTTTTCAATGGCAAAAATCAATGAATATTGTAAATGCACAAACAGTAATATCTCCACATTGCACGGTGCAATTCTGAAATTTTTAGCTTTTTCCTGTTAATCCTAGCATGATAAAGAAGATTCAAAGAGAGTGAGATGCCAGCTCCTTTCATTCAGTCAGTAGCTTCAAACATTTCTGGTATATGAAAAACATGTTTTTCAATGGCAAAAATCAATGAATATTGTAAATGCACAAACAGTAATATCTCCACATTGCACGGTGCAATTCTGAAATTTTTAGCTTTTTCCTGTTAATCCTAGCATGATAAAGAAGATTCAAAGAGAGTGAGATGCCAGCTCCTTTCATTCAGTCAGTAGCTTCAAACATTTCTGGTATATGAAAAACATGTTTTTCAATGGCAAAAATCAATGAATATTGTAAATGCACAAACAGTAATATCTCCACATTGCACGGTGCAATTCTGAAATTTTTTGCTTTTTCCTGCTAATCCTAGCATGATAAAGAAGATTCAAAGAGAGTGAGATGCCAGCTCCTTTCATTCAGTCAGTAGCTTCAAACATTTCTGGACGTTTTTCAATGGCAAAAATCAATGAATATTGTAAATGCACAAACAGTAATATCTCCACATTGCACGGTGCAATTCTGAAATTTTTTGCTTTTTCCTGCTAATCCTAGCATGATAAAGAAGATTCAAAGAGAGTGAGATGCCAGCTCCTTTCATTCAGTCAGTAGCTTCAAACATTTCTGGTATATGAAAACATGTTTTTCAATGGCAAAAATCAATGAATATTGTAAATGCACAAACAGTAATATCTCCACATTGCACGGTGCAATTCTGAAATTTTTTGCTTTTTCCTGCTAATCCTAGCATGATAAAGAAGATTCAAAGAGAGTGAGATGCCAGCTCCTTTCATTCAGTCAGTAGCTTCAAACATTTCTGGCGTTTTTCAATGGCAAAAATCAATGAATATTGTAAATGCACAAACAGTAATATCTCCACATTGCACGGTGCAATTCTGAAATTTTTAGCTTTTTCCTGTTAATCCTAGCATGATAAAGAAGATTCAAAGAGAGTGAGATGCCAGCTCCTTTCATTCAGTCAGTAGCTTCAAACATTTCTGGACGTTTTTCAATGGCAAAAATCAATGAATATTGTAAATGCACAAACAGTAATATCTCCACATTGCACGGTGCAATTCTGAAATTTTTAGCTTTTTCCTGTTAATCCTAGCATGATAAAGAAGATTCAAAGAGAGTGAGATGCCAGCTCCTTTCATTCAGTCAGTAGCTTCAAACATTTCTGGTATATGAAAAACATGTTTTTCAATGGCAAAAATCAATGAATATTGTAAATGCACAAACAGTAATATCTCCACATTGCACGGTGCAATTCTGAAATTTTTAGCTTTTTCCTGTTAATCCTAGCATGATAAAGAAGATTCAAAGAGAGTGAGATGCCAGCTCCTTTCATTCAGTCAGTAGCTTCAAACATTTCTGGACGTTTTTCAATGGCAAAAATCAATGAATATTGTAAATGCACAAACAGTAATATCTCCACATTGCACGGTGCAATTCTGAAATTTTTAGCTTTTTCCTGTTAATCCTAGCATGATAAAGAAGATTCAAAGAGAGTGAGATGCCAGCTCCTTTCATTCAGTCAGTAGCTTCAAACATTTCTGGTATATGAAAAACATGTTTTTCAATGGCAAAAATCAATGAATATTGTAAATGCACAAACAGTAATATCTCCACATTGCACGGTGCAATTCTGAAATTTTTAGCTTTTTCCTGTTAATCCTAGCATGATAAAGAAGATTCAAAGAGAGTGAGATGCCAGCTCCTTTCATTCAGTCAGTAGCTTCAAACATTTCTGGACGTTTTTCAATGGCAAAAATCAATGAATATTGTAAATGCACAAACAGTAATATCTCCACATTGCACGGTGCAATTCTGAAATTTTTGCTTTTTCCTGTTAATCCTAGCATGATAAAGAAGATTCAAAGAGAGTGAGATGCCAGCTCCTTTCATTCAGTCAGTAGCTTCAAACATTTCTGGACGTTTTTCAATGGCAAAAATCAATGAATATTGTAAATGCACAAACAGTAATATCTCCACATTGCACGGTGCAATTCTGAAATTTTTTGCTTTTTCCTGTTAATCCTAGCATGATAAAGAAGATTCAAAGAGAGTGAGATGCCAGCTCCTTTCATTCAGTCAGTAGCTTCAAACATTTCTGGTATATGAAAAACATGTTTTTCAATGGCAAAAATCAATGAATATTGTAAATGCACAAACAGTAATATCTCCACATTGCACGGTGCAATTCTGAAATTTTTTGCTTTTTCCTGCTAATCCTAGCATGATAAAGAAGATTCAAAGAGAGTGAGATGCCAGCTCCTTTCATTCAGTCAGTAGCTTCAAACATTTCTGGACGTTTTTCAATGGCAAAAATCAATGAATATTGTAAATGCACAAACAGTAATATCTCCACATTGCACGGTGCAATTCTGAAATTTTTAGCTTTTTCCTGTTAATCCTAGCATGATAAAGAAGATTCAAAGAGAGTGAGATGCCAGCTCCTTTCATTCAGTCAGTAGCTTCAAACATTTCTGGTATATGAAAAACATGTTTTTCAATGGCAAAAATCAATGAATATTGTAAATGCACAAACAGTAATATCTCCACATTGCACGGTGCAATTCTGAAATTTTTTGCTTTTTCCTGCTAATCCTAGCATGATAAAGAAGATTCAAAGAGAGTGAGATGCCAGCTCCTTTCATTCAGTCAGTAGCTTCAAACATTTCTGGACGTTTTTCAATGGCAAAAATCAATGAATATTGTAAATGCACAAACAGTAATATCTCCACATTGCACGGTGCAATTCTGAAATTTTTAGCTTTTTCCTGTTAATCCTAGCATGATAAAGAAGATTCAAAGAGAGTGAGATGCCAGCTCCTTTCATTCAGTCAGTAGCTTCAAACATTTCTGGACGTTTTTCAATGGCAAAAATCAATGAATATTGTAAATGCACAAACAGTAATATCTCCACATTGCACGGTGCAATTCTGAAATTTTTTGCTTTTTCCTGTTAATCCTAGCATGATAAAGAAGATTCAAAGAGAGTGAGATGCCAGCTCCTTTCATTCAGTCAGTAGCTTCAAACATTTCTGGACGTTTTTCAATGGCAAAAATCAATGAATATTGTAAATGCACAAACAGTAATATCTCCACATTGCACGGTGCAATTCTGAAATTTTTAGCTTTTTCCTGTTAATCCTAGCATGATAAAGAAGATTCAAAGAGAGTGAGATGCCAGCTCCTTTCATTCAGTCAGTAGCTTCAAAACATTTCTGGTAAACGTTTTTCAATGGCAAAAATCAATGAATATTGTAAATGCACAAACAGTAATATCTCCACATTGCACGGTGCAATTCTGAAATTTTTTGCTTTTTCCTGTTAATCCTAGCATGATAAAGAAGATTCAAAGAGAGTGAGATGCCAGCTCCTTTCATTCAGTCAGTAGCTTCAAACATTTCTGGACGTTTTTCAATGGCAAAAATCAATGAATATTGTAAATGCACAAACAGTAATATCTCCACATTGCACGGTGCAATTCTGAAATTTTTTGCTTTTTTCCTGCTAATCCTAGCATGATAAAGAAGATTCAAAGAGAGTGAGATGCCAGCTCCTTTCATTCAGTCAGTAGCTTCAAACATTTCTGGACGTTTTTCAATGGCAAAAATCAATGAATATTGTAAATGCACAAACAGTAATATCTCCACATTGCACGGTGCAATTCTGAAATTTTTAGCTTTTTCCTGTTAATCCTAGCATGATAAAGAAGATTCAAAGAGAGTGAGATGCCAGCTCCTTTCATTCAGTCAGTAGCTTCAAACATTTCTGGACGTTTTTCAATGGCAAAAATCAATGAATATTGTAAATGCACAAACAGTAATATCTCCACATTGCACGGTGCAATTCTGAAATTTTTAGCTTTTTCCTGTTAATCCTAGCATGATAAAGAAGATTCAAAGAGAGTGAGATGCCAGCTCCTTTCATTCAGTCAGTAGCTTCAAACATTTCTGGTATATGAAAAACATGTTTTTCAATGGCAAAAATCAATGAATATTGTAAATGCACAAACAGTAATATCTCCACATTGCACGGTGCAATTCTGAAATTTTTTGCTTTTTCCTGTTAATCCTAGCATGATAAAGAAGATTCAAAGAGAGTGAGATGCCAGCTCCTTTCATTCAGTCAGTAGCTTCAAACATTTCTGGACGTTTTTCAATGGCAAAAATCAATGAATATTGTAAATGCACAAACAGTAATATCTCCACATTGCACGGTGCAATTCTGAAATTTTTTGCTTTTTCCTGCTAATCCTAGCATGATAAAGAAGATTCAAAGAGAGTGAGATGCCAGCTCCTTTCATTCAGTCAGTAGCTTCAAACATTTCTGGTATATGAAAAACATGTTTTTCAATGGCAAAAATCAATGAATATTGTAAATGCACAAACAGTAATATCTCCACATTGCAAGGTGCAATTCTGAAATTTTTTGCTTTTTCCTGCTAATCCTAGGCATGATAAAGAAGATTCAAAGAGAGTGAGATGCCAGCTCCTTTCATTCAGTCAGTAGCTTCAAACATTTCTGGGTATAATGAAAAACATGTTTTTCAATGGCAAAAATCAATGAATATTGTAAATGCACAAACAGTAATATCTCCACATTGCACGGTGCAATTCTGAAATTTTTAGCTTTTTCCTGTTAATCCTAGCATGATAAAGAAGATTCAAAGAGAGTGAGATGCCAGCTCCTTTCATTCAGTCAGTAGCTTCAAACATTTCTGGTATATGAAAAACATGTTTTTCAATGGCAAAAATCAATGAATATTGTAAATGCACAAACAGTAATATCTCCACATTGCACGGTGCAATTCTGAAATTTTTTGCTTTTTCCTGCTAATCCTAGCATGATAAAGAAGATTCAAAGAGAGTGAGATGCCAGCTCCTTTCATTCAGTCAGTAGCTTCAAACATTTCTGGAACATGTTTTTCAATGGCAAAAATCAATGAATATTGTAAATGCACAAACAGTAATATCTCCACATTGCACGGTGCAATTCTGAAATTTTTAGCTTTTTCCTGTTAATCCTAGCATGATAAAGAAGATTCAAAGAGAGTGAGATGCCAGCTCCTTTCATTCAGTCAGTAGCTTCAAACATTTCTGGTATATGAAAAACATGTTTTTCAATGGCAAAAATCAATGAATATTGTAAATGCACAAACAGTAATATCTCCACATTGCACGGTGCAATTCTGAAATTTTTAGCTTTTTCCTGCTAATCCTAGCATGATAAAGAAGATTCAAAGAGAGTGAGATGCCAGCTCCTTTCATTCAGTCAGTAGCTTCAAACATTTCTGGTATGAAAAACATGTTTTTCAATGGCAAAAATCAATGAATATTGTAAATGCACAAACAGTAATATCTCCACATTGCACGGTGCAATTCTGAAATTTTTAGCTTTTTCCTGCTAATCCTAGCATGATAAAGAAGATTCAAAGAGAGTGAGATGCCAGCTCCTTTCATTCAGTCAGTAGCTTCAAACATTTCTGGTATATGAAAAACATGTTTTTCAATGGCAAAAATCAATGAATATTGTAAATGCACAAACAGTAATATCTCCACATTGCACGGTGCAATTCTGAAATTTTTAGCTTTTTCCTGTTAATCCTAGCATGATAAAGAAGATTCAAAGAGAGTGAGATGCCAGCTCCTTTCATTCAGTCAGTAGCTTCAAACATTTCTGGATAATATGAAAAACATGTTTTTCAATGGCAAAAATCAATGAATATTGTAAATGCACAAACAGTAATATCTCCACATTGCACGGTGCAATTCTGAAATTTTTAGCTTTTTCCTGTTAATCCTAGCATGATAAAGAAGATTCAAAGAGAGTGAGATGCCAGCTCCTTTCATTCAGTCAGTAGCTTCAAACATTTCTGGTATATGAAAAACATGTTTTTCAATGGCAAAAATCAATGAATATTGTAAATGCACAAACAGTAATATCTCCACATTGCACGGTGCAATTCTGAAATTTTTAGCTTTTTCCTGTTAATCCTAGCATGATAAAGAAGATTCAAAGAGAGTGAGATGCCAGCTCCTTTCATTCAGTCAGTAGCTTCAAACATTTCTGGTATATGAAAAACATGTTTTTCAATGGCAAAAATCAATGAATATTGTAAATGCACAAACAGTAATATCTCCACATTGCACGGTGCAATTCTGAAATTTTTAGCTTTTTCCTGTTAATCCTAGCATGATAAAGAAGATTCAAAGAGAGTGAGATGCCAGCTCCTTTCATTCAGTCAGTAGCTTCAAACATTTCTGGACGTTTTTCAATGGCAAAAATCAATGAATATTGTAAATGCACAAACAGTAATATCTCCACATTGCACGGTGCAATTCTGAAATTTTTAGCTTTTTCCTGTTAATCCTAGCATGATAAAGAAGATTCAAAGAGAGTGAGATGCCAGCTCCTTTCATTCAGTCAGTAGCTTCAAACATTTCTGGTATATGAAAAACATGTTTTTCAATGGCAAAAATCAATGAATATTGTAAATGCACAAACAGTAATATCTCCACATTGCACGGTGCAATTCTGAAATTTTTAGCTTTTTCCTGTTAATCCTAGCATGATAAAGAAGATTCAAAGAGAGTGAGATGCCAGCTCCTTTCATTCAGTCAGTAGCTTCAAACATTTCTGGAAAACATGTTTTCAATGGCAAAAATCAATGAATATTGTAAATGCACAAACAGTAATATCTCCACATTGCACGGTGCAATTCTGAAATTTTTAGCTTTTTCCTGTTAATCCTAGCATGATAAAGAAGATTCAAAGAGAGTGAGATGCCAGCTCCTTTCATTCAGTCAGTAGCTTCAAACATTTCTGGTATATGAAAAACATGTTTTTCAATGGCAAAAATCAATGAATATTGTAAATGCACAAACAGTAATATCTCCACATTGCACGGTGCAATTCTGAAATTTTTAGCTTTTTCCTGTTAATCCTAGCATGATAAAGAAGATTCAAAGAGAGTGAGATGCCAGCTCCTTTCATTCAGTCAGTAGCTTCAAACATTTCTGGTATATGAAAAACATGTTTTTCAATGGCAAAAATCAATGAATATTGTAAATGCACAAACAGTAATATCTCCACATTGCACGGTGCAATTCTGAAATTTTTAGCTTTTTCCTGTTAATCCTAGCATGATAAAGAAGATTCAAAGAGAGTGAGATGCCAGCTCCTTTCATTCAGTCAGTAGCTTCAAACATTTCTGGTATATGAAAAACAGTTTTTCAATGGCAAAAATCAATGAATATTGTAAATGCACAAACAGTAATATCTCCACATTGCACGGTGCAATTCTGAAATTTTTTGCTTTTTCCTGTTAATCCTAGCATGATAAAGAAGATTCAAAGAGAGTGAGATGCCAGCTCCTTTCATTCAGTCAGTAGCTTCAAACATTTCTGGTATATGAAAAACATGTTTTTCAATGGCAAAAATCAATGAATATTGTAAATGCACAAACAGTAATATCTCCACATTGCACGGTGCAATTCTGAAATTTTTAGCTTTTCCTGTTAATCCTAGCATGATAAAGAAGATTCAAAGAGAGTGAGATGCCAGCTCCTTTCATTCAGTCAGTAGCTTCAAACATTTCTGGAAAGAACATGTTTTTCAATGGCAAAAATCAATGAATATTGTAAATGCACAAACAGTAATATCTCCACATTGCACGGTGCAATTCTGAAATTTTTAGCTTTTTCCTGTTAATCCTAGCATGATAAAGAAGATTCAAAGAGAGTGAGATGCCAGCTCCTTTCATTCAGTCAGTAGCTTCAAACATTTCTGGTATATGAAAAACATGTTTTTCAATGGCAAAAATCAATGAATATTGTAAATGCACAAACAGTAATATCTCCACATTGCACGGTGCAATTCTGAAATTTTTAGCTTTTTCCTGTTAATCCTAGCATGATAAAGAAGATTCAAAGAGAGTGAGATGCCAGCTCCTTTCATTCAGTCAGTAGCTTCAAACATTTCTGGTATATGAATAACATGTTTTTCAATGGCAAAAATCAATGAATATTGTAAATGCACAAACAGTAATATCTCCACATTGCACGGTGCAATTCTGAAATTTTTAGCTTTTCCTGTTAATCCTAGCATGATAAAGAAGATTCAAAGAGAGTGAGATGCCAGCTCCTTTCATTCAGTCAGTAGCTTCAAACATTTCTGGTATATGAAAAACATGTTTTTCAATGGCAAAAATCAATGAATATTGTAAATGCACAAACAGTAATATCTCCACATTGCACGGTGCAATTCTGAAATTTTTAGCTTTTCCTGTTAATCCTAGCATGATAAAGAAGATTCAAAGAGAGTGAGATGCCAGCTCCTTTCATTCAGTCAGTAGCTTCAAACATTTCTGGTATATGAAAACATGTTTTCAATGGCAAAAATCATGAATATTGTAATGCACAAACAGTAATATCTCCACATTGCACGGTGCAATTCTGAAATTTTAGCTTTTTCCTGTTAATCCTAGCATGATAAAGAAGATTCAAAGAGAGTGAGATGCCAGCTCCTTTCATCAGTCAGTAGCTTCAAACATTTCTGGACGTTTTTCAATGGCAAAAATCATGAATATTGTAAAATGCACAAACAGTAATATCCCACATTGCACGGTGCAATTCTGAAATTTTTAGCTTTTTTCCTGTTAATCCTAGCATGATAAAGAAGATTCAAAGAGGTGAGATGCCAGCTCTTTCATTCAGTCAGTAGCTTCAAACATTTCTGGTATATGAAAAACATGTTTTTCAATGGCAAAAATCAATGAATATTGTAAATGCACAAACGTAATATCTCCACATTGCACGTGTGCAATTCTGAAATTTTTAGCTTTTTTCCTGGTGTAATCCTAGCATGATAAAGAAGATTCAAGAGAGTGAGATGCCAGCTCCTTTCATTCAGTCAGTAGCTTCAACATTTCTGGACGTTTTTCAATGGCAAAAAATCAATG
>NW_027370600.1:0-34888 GCF_046119375.1 Phyllobates terribilis
CTTTTTGATATGCTCAGTTAATGTTTATGTCCCCTAGGATAGAGTGACAAACCTCCATCAAGGTTATGGATTTGTGGAGTTTCATAGTGAAGAAGATGCTAATCATGTAAGTGATTACAACCCCTCCCACTGTTTAGATTTGTTTCAAAGAGTAGAAGTAGTTCATGGATGTCACCTCGAAGATGATCATTTCAAATTGATGATGTACTAAACCATGTATACCCTCCCAATACTTCTTTCAACTTCCCTTATAATTCATCTACTTGGATTAACGATTAATCTAATATTGATTGTGGTTGTATTTTGAGAAGATTATTCCACTTCCATGGAAACACGATTTTGTTTACCATTGGACTATTGTATTATGGATTGCAAAGCACAATAACAGAAAATCGCAAACTGAATATTAAATGAAAAATTGAAAGAACTGAATTCTCGATTTGCTGAACTGAATTCTCAGTTTGCTGAACTGAATTCTCAGTTTTCTGAACTGAGAATTCTCAATTTGCTTAACAGAATTCTCAGTTTTCTGAACTGAGAATTCTCAATTTGATTTTTGGTAAGAAAGAGGAGCGGAGCCTCCATATGCGTTAAATAAAAAACAAGTGGGCTACAACAAAACAAAACGGGGTGTAGCCCGTCCCCTATTGTCGTCTAACAATACGTCCCGAACAACCTCAGGAGGACCAAGAAGCACCGAAATTCCTAAAGGAAAATCAAAGGCAAAAGAGGTCAATGAGTCTGCTACCTCATTAGCCTCTCGGTAAACATGACGACACTAGCAAAGCCAGTCCCTACGGATGAAGCCTTTCGCCCTGGCGACGAGGCTGGAAAGGGGGTGGGTACTATCCACGGGTTTACTTAGCAGAGAAATCGCTAAAAGCGAGTCAGTCTCTAAGTAAACTCTCCTGTACCCCTTGTTCCAAGCCAAAGAGAGGCCCAAAACAATCCCCCAGAGCTCGGCCATAGGGATCGAGCAAGAACCAATGAAGTGCACAAAACCCACAAGCCACTTACCTTCGTGATCCCGAATCACACCTCCCGCAGCTCCCCGGTTGTCCCTGACAGCACCATCCGTGTTGATTGTCACCCAGCCCGTAGGTGGAGGATTCCACGCCACCCGGATCTCCACTCTACCCCTGCTCAGACCCATACTCTTTGATGCCAGCACCCTCTCGTAATCTTCAACTTCCTCTCTATTGAGAGCCGCCTTCTCAGGAGGCCCGTCCTCACCATGAAAAACCCAACGATTCCTGCATTTCCACAGGTGCCAAATTGTGGTGATGAAAGTTCCTGTCCACTGAAGGTCTCCCCTATCCGAGGCCGTCAAGTTCTCCCGCATCCAGATAGCAATGTCTGATTGAAAGAAGTTCGACCCCACGAGACCCGCCCGGATGGAAGCCCAGACCAAGAGTGCAACCAGGCAATCTCTAAGGAAATGAGAGAGGTCGTCAGGGGTACCAGCGCAACGCGAGAAATCCGGCGAGGTGGCTAAGTGACGACGATGTCTCTCGTGGTTGGTCAAAACCGCGCCCCGAGTCACCAACCATCCAAATGTTTTCGCACGTTCCTGCACACCAGCTTTCCACAAACAAGAATATATATATTTGTCAATGTTACACTCCATACCTTGAGAGTGAATGAGACGGTACGCTGAAGCCACCGAATAGTTGCCATCCGGAGAGGCCTCCAAGTTCTCACATCCTCCACATCATCGTCGTTAGACACGGCTAAAGCCGCGATGTCGAGTAAGGTAGAGAGAGGAAGGCGGTCGGCAAGGCGGGACCAGTCCCACCCCTGATTCGGGATCCAAAGCTCCGCAACCGTCACCTCCATCTCCTCTGTAGAAATCGGGCCCGTACAAACATCCCGAAGAGGACCACTCGAAACCCACGAATCCATCCAAAACTTGATATGTTGCCCATTACCCAAGTTCCAAGCGAGGGCCTTAGGTAACACAACTTCTACCCCGCATTTGATAGCCCTCCAAGTAGGAGAGGGGTCGCCGCGCTCTCCCCGTAGAGGTCTCACGTACTTGGCCCGTATCACCTTAGCCCAAAGATCATCCCGGGAGTGAATAAAGCGCCACGCAAGCTTACCGTTGAGGGCTAAGTTAAGTTCCCACATACTCTTAATGCCCAACCCACCAAGATCTTTCGGTTTACTAATCACTTCCCAATTAGCAAGGTGCATCCCCCTAGAATCTTCCGAGCCGCCCCAAATGAAAGTCCTAGTGATCCGATCGAACTTCTTGCAAATCTTGTCCGAGAAAGAAAGTGTGGCCATGGTGTACACCAGAATGGAGTGGATCACGGACTTTGCAAGGGTAATTCTCCCTGCGAGGCTAAGAAACTTCGTTCTCCAACCATTAAGTCTAGTGGACACCTTGTCCAGGAGGGGCTGAAACGTGTCAACACTAATAGCTTTGTGAAGGAGTGGAACGCCAAGGTATATCCCAAGATCCTCCGTCACGCTCATTCGACAAGCAGCCTCAATATCCCTATGCACACTATCAGAAATATTAGGGGAAACAAAAATACGAGATTTAGAGAGGCTAACCTTTTGACCTGAGGATCTACAAAATAGCTCCAGGCATCTCCGCTTCTCTCTAACTTGATCGACTGAGGCCTCACCCATGAGAAGGATGTCATCCGCAAACATAATGTTAGTAATAGGATGGCCGCCCCTAGAAGCATAAATTGGCTTCCACCTCTGGTCTCTAAGGGATTTCTCAATAATTTGGCTCAACCGTTCAAGACAAAGAACAAAAAGATAAGCGGAGATCGAGTCCCCTTGTCTAATGCCTCTAGTCAGACGGAAAGCCGTGGTCGCTTCCCCGTTCTAAAGAACACTCAAAGACGTCGAAGAGATACACTTCGAGATCCACCTAACCCAACTATTGGGAAAGCCCGCATCAATGAGGGTATCAATAATGAAGTCCCCCCGAAGGCGATCATAAGCCTTCTCAAGATCGATCTTCATAATCAAGTACCCACTTTTCCCTTGCTTCCTCTTGAGAGTGTGCACCACTTCTTGCGCAAGAACGATATTATCATTGATCATCCTACCCGGAATAAAACTACTTTGGGTAGGACCAACAAGGAGAGAAATCATCTTTTGCAATTGGTTAGTAAGACACTTAGTAATAATCTTATAAGAAACATCGCAAAGAGAAATAGGGCGGAAGAGAGTTACCTTGTCCGGGTTATCCGACTTGGGAATAAGTGATAGATATGTATCATTAAGACCCTCCGGAAGAGAACCCGTGGAGCGGAAAGTGGAAAATAAATCCACCACCGAGTCGCCTACCGTAGCCCAAAAACGTTGGAAAAATGCCGTCTGAAAAACGTCCGGCCCCGGCGACTTGAGTCCTCCCATGCTCTTAACAGCCGCAAAGACATCATCCCTAGAAAATTCGGAGCTCAAGCTTCTCCAATGAGATTCATCAATTGTCGGGAAAAGATTATGCGGAGTGACAATAGGGAAGAATTCGTCCATCGGGAGGACGAACAACTCTCTAAAGTAATCAACAACCAATCTCTCTAGAGCAACCGGATTAGAAACCCAAGTGTCATTCTCATCGTGAAGTGCCTTTACCCTATTTTTCCTCCTTCAAACCATAGTGGAAGCATGGAAGAAAGACGTGTTGCGATCCCCCTCAACAAACCACAATTCTCTAGATTTTTGACGCCAAAGTGTTTCTTCATTTACTAGAACCATGTCTAACTCCAATTTAACGGAGGCATTTTCCTCGATAAGAAGGTCGGTAGGGTTGGAAAAAAGATTCAATTGGATGGAATTGAGGAGGTCGAGAAGCTTTGCTTTTTTCCAGGCCACATTACCAAACACCGTGACGTTCCATTTAATGAGGATAGCTATAAGAGAAGCAATATTGGAGTGAATCGGAACCCCACTAGCCCAAGAGTTCAAAACAAGGCCCTTAAAACTCGGATGGTTGCACCACATAGCTTCGAAACGGAAGGGTCTTCGAGACGGGTTGAAATGCGGAGGAGGACGGAGAGTGAGTAAGAGGGGATTATGATCAGAGAAAAGAGTCGGGAGATGACGCACATTAGCTTCCGGCCAAGCAATGACGGCACTGATATTCATGAGGATACGGTCAAGACGTTTAGCGAAAAAATTTGAGGAGTTAGAGCCCCTCGACCAAGTGAAGCTCGGACCCGAAAAACCCATATCTACTAGGCCCGAGTTATCAACAAACTCTTGGAATCGGTTCGTGTCCTCATGAAGCTCACCCGAACCACCCATTCTTTCCTCCAACCTCAAAATGCAATTGAAGTCCGCTCCGAAAAAAACCGGACCCAAAGATGAACTAGCCAAGCGGTCCAAGGAGTCCCAAAAGCTCCTCCTACGATGATGCTATGCCGGGCCATAGCAAAAGCCAAAATTGCACGATTCATTTTCTTTAGAAATAGAATCCCACAAGAAATTCAAACTCCTCTCGGTAATCGCAAGTGAAATAGTGGAGGGGTCCCAAAGGAGAAATAAACCCCCGGAACGCCCATTAGAATTTTCCACCACATAGCTCCTCCAACCGAGTTTAGAACAATCATTTAAGGCTCTAGTATCCGACACTTGAGTCTCGAAAACCGCAAACACATCCACCCGATGTTTGTGAATCATGTATTTCATAGTAGTGGTAAAGCTAGGCTTACTAACCCCACGACAATTTCATAAAATAAGCTTCATTTGGATAATGCGGGAGAAGGCCAAAAAAAGAACCGAAATTAGATGGGAATGGAGGAACCCAAAATAGTTCCCCTCTCATCACTAGAAAAATGCTCCGAAGTACTCAGTAGAAGATTCTTACAAACACTAGGAAGATGTGAATCAGCCGGCCCAGCCTTATTATCCGGCCCAATGTCGAACGACCCAAAAATATTCAAGTTACCTCTTGGCTGAATCTTGGATTGGGCTCTAGTAGTTGGGCCGCCTGAAGTCTGCTCATACACCTTAGCTTTCCTCTTCTTTCTCAACTTGGCCTTCTGAGATTTTGAAAGGCCCACCCTAGGCCCAGCAGAGGAGGAGCCCACGAAATTCAACGGACTAGCCTTTTGAGGTACTGTTGCACAAGCTATTCTGTCAGATGGCCCAGCTAGAGAATGATTCACCAAATAAGGAGGAGTTGTGGGGACCGCCGAACAAATAATCAGAGAGGTAGTGTCTAAGTGGGGGTCTGTGCCTACAGAGATAACATTGGAAGCTGACACAAGGACCTCTGTCAAACTAGGTGTCCAAAAGTATTGGGGTAAGAGCCTCCGAAGATGTGGACACAACGGTGATTAACTGGTTGGGGTTTTGATCAGAAACAACATCTCCGGCAGTCTGTGGGCCGCTATCAATTTCCGGCGAGGCTTCCGAGCACACATGTTCCACCTCCACAGAAGTGAGATTAGAATCCTGCCCTTGTAAGTTCTCCAAACCAGATGAGGAAACTAAGGGATTCTCCACATTCCTAATCCCACCACTAACAGTCCCAGTATCACCGCAGCAGCTAGTGGGCAGAGGAGGAGTCCTGAGCTGTTCCTTCTCCCTGTTCAGAGCATTCAAAGAGGGACATTGCCGCCGGAAGTGTCCGAATAACCCACAACTGTCACACAAAGCCTGCAGATTCTCGTATTCAAGGGCGTAGCTGCAACCGTTAATAAGCACGGTCTTATGGAGAGGTGAGGAGAGATCTAACAGGATACTTAGCCGGGCAAACTTCCCGCGAGTCACCGTCGCCGTCCTAGCGTCCACCCCCACCGGAGTTCCCAGTGACCCAGCGATAACCGTCAGCACCTCGACATCATAAAATTTGACTGGAAGACCGAGAATATGAACCCAAGCCAGCGTAACAGAGATGCGGTCACGTACGGGGTCAAACTCCGGCACCCATGTTCTGGTGGCAAGATAATGCCCGAAAACAACCCACGGGCCACCCGAAATAACTCTCCTAGCGTCTGTCTCTGAAGCGAAACGAGCCACGTAGAAGCCCTTCGGAAGGTCGGTGAGCACAAAAGAGCCAAAATTCTTCCACAGAGACTTGAGTTTAACCTCCAGACTCTCATAGTTGGTAGAGATTCCGACGGGTTTGATGATGATGGCAGACACCACTGAGAATCGAGGGCCGAGATGGCTTCGACATTGAAACGGATCTCCGGAACGCTACCTACGCCCACGGGAGGAGACACCTCGACCTTACCATCGAGGAAGAGAGGAGGAAGACTGGGTTTAGCAGCAGTAGAAACACCAGAGCAAACGTCTTTCCATGAGTGGCCCGTTTTTGGCAAAGCCCTCACAGGATTTTCCTTCTCGGGGAGAACAGGGGAGTCGAGAGGGTTAGTAACAGGGGACGAGAGACCGAGTGGGGGAGAGGGGGAGGGAAAGGATGAAGTAGCAGGGAGGGTCGGAGAATGGAGTGTGTTTTCAGCGATGTTCATGGCTGATGCTGAGGTAAACGGAAGAGAAGCCCAAAAACAAAGGATGGAAAAAGCACAGAAAGCAGGGGAAGGGGTCGGGGAGATGGGTCAGGGGAGAGAGAGAAGCGACAGGGTGAGAAATTATAGAGAAGGGAGGGGGAAGGATGGAGGTTGGCGGTGGACGGTGGTTAGAGGCAGGGCCTCCCCATCCCCGGTGACCGCACCAGAGCGATACCAAAGAAGGGGAAGAAATTAGGAGACGTACGGAGAGCGTTTTTAGTATCGAGAATTATCAATTATGATAGTATGAAGTAGACTTTATTATTAGATTTATTTTTCTGGTATTGGATTTTTGCGCTATGCATATTTTTCTTTATAAATTGGTGGTTGAGTTGTATTTATTGTGGTTGGACATTATCTAGTAGGGTAGGATATTACATGGAGTTTGGAGTGGACTTGTTTAGAGATGGAGTTTAGGTTTTTATTTTTATTTTTAGAGGAGATTTGTTTTGATCATATTGACTATGGTAACTGATAGCGTCGTGTTTGCCCGTTGTAATTTCAGGTCAAACAAACACGATTATGCAAATATAGTAGATTCCTCTACCATTCTAAACCCGATTATTTACAACAACCTTAAATGGTAGTTTAATGGAAGTACGAGTCGAATCCACAAGAAGGCACAAATCTTATGATTACATCTCGATTAATCCAAGTAATCAAATGAGGGAGGTTTTTAACGTTACTAATTCCTAAGTAACCAAAGAAATCAATTATGACAAATACGATTTAACTTATGGATGAAAGGTGCTTAGTTAGACACTATCTATTCAACATTGACTAGTTTATCATAGAACTTCTAGTTAACCATTAAGCATGCCATTATATTCCAACTTCTATTTGACAAGCGTTAAACGGTCGCTGGTCCTGTCAAAGACAATCCAACTAAAGTATCCACTAGTGAAGTGGTAAGTCGGAGTCGAGTCCCAAGGGAGCCAAAACGATAGTCTATTTCAATTTGTGTTACCAAATAGTAGTTGGGGGTTTTTTGGTTTGTAAACTAACTAAAGCAATAATAAAAACGAATGTTGGATTTTTATAAACTTATAACGATGGAAAGCTCACTCTTTCAGTCTCAACGCATTATTCTTATGGAAAGTAGATCATCAAATTCTAATAAAGTTATGTTCTTTTAAATAAATAATCTAGTTGTCCTACTCTTTGTTCGTAAATAGCAACTAGTCCAAATAGTCCTAGAAACCCTTGTTGTATGCAATAACCAAAGAAATCCTAAGGTTCAACTACTCAACAGCATAAAGATCAAAGATATGTAGGCCTATGCAATACCATTGGCAAATCACCGATACTCGACACAGGTTTATAATCTCTACAAAATAAGCACTCGTAAATAGTCTATGCTAATTCTAATTGCTATCTAAAAGACAAGACTTTTAAAATCGAATTATCAAGCATAGCGATATGAATGAATACTAATCAACCTAGATAAAATCAATATCAATCAATGACAATAATCACAAGAGAAAAAATAAAACAATGTTGGATTTATTATTAGAACATAAACCATAGAATTCTCACAAACAATTCCTAGAATAATGGCCTCAACCTAAGAGTGAACTCATAGGAAGCGATACATAGCTAAGAGAAAGATATACATGATTATGGATGAACTAACCAGGGATGAAGGTAGAAGATGGCACAAAGGTGGGAGCTTTCTTCTTGGCTGTTGAATCTCTAAGAACTAATTGTGAAAAGTGGCAAAAAAGAATAACTTGATCATCTAACCTAAAAACTAAAGGTTTATATAGTATCTATCCTCTAGGAAATAAAATAACAGAAAATAAAAGATAAAAAGGGGAAACTGATAGATTCCCGTGCTTGAATCTGCAATTGGGCCGGGTCCGTCGCCGAGTCGCGATCGAGACATAAAGTCGCGGTTGAGACATTTTCCCAGTCAATCAGAAACGGCTCTAGACTCGGTCGCTACTTCAGTGTCGCGATCGCTGCTTTCTTGTCGAGGCAAAGTCTCGATCGAGACATTATAGTCTCGACCGCGACATCTTCTTCGAGGGAAAATCTCGATCGAGAAATCAAAGTCTCGACCGAGACATCTTCTCCGTAGCTCTTCTTCGTCTTGAAACCTTCTCTCGGACTGGTCTTCGGTCTTCTGTAAGCTTCTGAGGCTGCTCGGCTTTGCCTCTCAGCTTCTCCATGGGTGTAGGTGTGGTCGTCTTCTCTCTAGCTCTGTCCCAAATGCACTAGAGGTGAGTACAAATAGGATCTCCATAATACAAACCACAAAATAACGCTTAAGAGTATCCCATAAATCTATAAGTGAATAATCATACCAAATTCCGGGAATACCACTCAATAAGCATCTAAACACCACTAATCCTAAGCTAATAGTCGCTAGTTACACCATATAATAAGCTCATATCACTATTCCTTCAACAACTAAAACTTCAAATCGAGCATAATAGTTCTTTCCTCATAATTAAACACAACAAACGCTATTGATTCAAATTATGGGAAGCATTAAGCGAAAAGCATTGGGAAACAGGCATAAAAGACTAGCATATATGCCAATTCTCTACACAATTTCCTATTTCAAACCGAATATAGGATCTTGTGCTAGCTTCAAAGGAATAGACCTAGACAAATGAATCGATCTATCCTAGCAATGGATTTCAAATCTCATAAACCTAATTGGCAAAAATAGGGCAGAATGTAGTTCAAACCCTAATCATGCAAATCCAAGAGAAAAGACAACATCCAGACACGTTAAGGAAAAGAAGAACTCACAACAACATCCAATTGATGAACTTCAACGTCCAACTAAGCATTGGATGCTTAGTTCATGGAAAATTTTCTCAAAAACTTCATTATGTAAACTAGGTCTGGAGGAAGAGCGTAGAATAATCTAGAATCATAAAAGTGGGAGATGTGAGATTCTTTTTATACTTCTCTCATATCTGACCTAACATCTACAAAAATCTACTAAATAAATTCTAAAAATAATTAAAAGAAAACAATAAAATCAATTCCCGACCCGATTGTAAAGGGATTCTCAGTTGGACTAACCACCAAAATCGGCGGGCGCCTAAGTTTCATCGGCGGCCGCGGATGAGAGTTCAGTTTCAGCGTCTGGAATGTTGTAGTAAAAACACCATACCTTTTGACTCCAAACTCTGGTTACGCTGATATTTTGAGGGTAGAAACTAGACTTCACAATCTAACTCGTCAACTTATAATTACTTCATTTTAACATTGGAGCTGAGAGTAATAGCCATTTTCACTCAGTATAGTGTTTTACAACCCACGACCTTAAATCGATTTCCAACACTGGTTGTCGGCTTCGGTTATGGTCTTCACTTTAGCTCTTCTAAGTCTTTAAAGCCTTGAAAGTCTTCTAAAAAAGTCTCATAAAATTCTCTTCTTCACTTGATTTCGCATATTTCATATGAACTTAACAATGTTTCCGAATATGCATTAATTTAGCTCGTAACTTACCGAAATGACGTCTAATTCTTGCATTTTAGACACATCCTAGTTGTGTCTATCAAACATAACTATACTTGAAGTTTTGATTGTCCCAAGTGGAATAGAAATACCATATAACTCTAAATAGCTCATATAGAAATCTCAAGTGCCGGTCTGTTGTGAAGAATAAGAACACCTTATGCTCCTTACTACCTAACTCTACTAATCAACCTCAATTCATGTAAAACACACTACTATCATCACCACTAGTCATCCAACCTTATCAAAATCAACCACTGATTCCCAAGAAAAATCTGCATAACTCAACCACAACAGTATGCATCGAACACCATGAGAATAAAAATCTAATCTAGATTACCAAAACCATCATAAAAAATACACCAAACACACCAAAATAGTTACGAACCTCTCCTTCCCCACACTTCAACAGCACCATGTCCTAGATATGAAGTAACTTCCTCAACCACAACAAAAAGAATGGAACTAGACTAACATCCTTGCACAAGATTAATATGAAAGCAAGCTAATGGATACTACACCTTATCATTCCGAGTGAGAACCTACCCAAAAACACTCCTATACTCCGTACACTTATGACTCCGAGTCAGGTGAGAATCGAACATCCTAAGACACTCAAATTCTTTTCACTCCAATTCTTGCTTAGGCGCCCTTTCGGATTTGCACCTAACATTCTCATAAATGTGCTTCACCAATCCTCACTATCACTCTGAATCTTGTTTATGCCAGGCGTATTTCCCGCCAGATTACATGACTATTTCTTGAGCCGTCCTTTCGGGTTTTAAACTCATTCCATGATTTGATTTTGGATATTTAAATCTTTATGCTCTGTTAGTTTTTAAAAAAATGATAGTTAGGTATCTCCCTCTATCCACACACTTAAAATATGCATTGTCCTCAATGTATGGACCTCATGTATATGTGAAAAAAGAGAAATACCCTAGAAGAATGGTAGACCTCGCGTAGAAAGGAACTTAGGAACGCTTCGCGTCTTCTTCAAATCATGGTTGTGGTAGTCATGGTTGTTGAAAGTGGGCATGTGATTACAAGTGATTGTCGGAGATTAGATGACGCCGACTCGAAAGAACATAGGCAAACACATGGGTGTTGGTGGTGGAAAAATGGATCACCGAACGAACCATGGAATGATGAACGATTTTCCTTGAGTAGTGTTGGACAAAAGGGAACTCTTTGGCCTTGAAGATGGTAATTGGTGGTGGAAACATCACAATCACTAAAAATTCACATCTCTACACTCTATTTTTGACTTCGAGGGGGATACCCTTTCAATTTTCACTCTATCATCTCTTTATTTTATGCCATCACTCCCTCCATTCTTTTAGCTCACAAATGCACTCGTGTTTTCTCTCTTTTCTTAACACTCTTTTCTTTTAGTCTCAAATTATTGTGAAACGCTCTATTCTTTTCCTTACGAAACCTCACATTGTCACTTTGTTTTCAAAACGAAGTTCAAGAGATTAGGAATTATACCTTTGGAGTGCCAGGGAGAATGGTGGACACCGATTTATACCTGCAGAAAACACCAAAAGTTGGGGCGGCGGCCTCCGAATATGGGCGGCAGTCGACGCTTGAGAATTCTTTTTTGAAGTTGGAAAACATACATGCATTGGCGGGTAACGACGAGTGTGAGTTTTCACGACCCATGAAATTTCTAGTGCAGAAACTTAACCAAAAATGTGGTAAAAACAAATCTAACTACGAAAATGGGAAAAACAAACTTACCTGCGTTGGGTTGCCTCCCGAGAGGCGCATTGTTTAACGTCGTGGAATGACTCCATTCAAGCTTAATGTGGATCATGGGGTTCCTCCAAGTCAACTTCTTTAACCACATCCTTAGAGAACCTTCATAATATTTCTTCACTCGTTGCCCGTTAACTTTGAAAACTGTGTGGGTTACCTCGTCATATAGGTCAATAGCACCGTGAGGATAGAAGTTGGCAAAGGTATATGGTCTCATCCATCGGGATCTTAGCTTCCATGGGAACCACTTGAGATGAAAGGAGAATAATATTACCTTGTCCCCTGGTTAAAAACTCTTCCTCAAGATTCTTCTAATCATGCCATGCTTTGGTTTTTTCTTTGTAGTGCAAGGCATTATCATAGGCTTCACACCTAGATTCTTCTAATTCTCTTAGTTGGAGTTTCCTATACTCCCCAACTTCATCAAGATTCATATTACACTTCCGGACATCCCAATAAGCTCTATGCTCCAACCCTACCAATAAATGATAAGCTTTGCCAAACGCTAACCGACATGGTGACATAGGTTTTAAAAGTTGTTTTATATGCCCAAAGAGCATCATCTAATATAAGGCTCCAATCTTTTCTGCTGGATGAAACTATCTTCTCTAGAATGGCCTTAATCTCTCTATTTGACACCTCTGCCATGCCATTCGTCTGAGGGTGATATGCTGTAGAGATACACTGCGTAACAAGATACCTTCTCAAAAGGTGAAACTATAGTCCTATTGCAAAAATGTGTCCCCTATCACTAACTATTTCCTTTGGAATCCCAAATATAGAAATATGCGGGCTTTCAAGATATCTGCCACTACTTTGGCATCATCAGTACGGGTGTCTTTAGCTTCAACCCATTTGGACACATAATCCACCGCGAGCAATATATAGATATCACCTCCGGGGTTAGGTAAAAGACCCATGAAATCGATACCCCGAACATTAAAAATCTCGCAAAAGATTATTGGTGATTGTTGCATCTCATGTCAATGGTTCATGTTCCCCAACCTTTGGCATTTGTCACATGATTTGCAGAAATCATTCGCATTGCTAAAGAGGGACGGCCACCAGAATCCAGCTTCTAGCACTTTCCTAGCTGTGCTCTTAGGTCCAATGTGACCTCCGCAAGCACCGTCATGGAAAAATCCAAGTATAGACGATACCTCGTTCTCTCCAACGCATTGTCGGACAACTTGGTCAGCTCCATGTTTCCATAAATAAGGGTCATCCCACACGAAGTGCTTTTCTTAGCTGCCCCATCTTTCCTTCACATCCATATTAAATGTGTGTGGGAAGTCACCCGTGGTGAGATAGTTCACCAAATCAGCGTACCATGGTTCGATATGCTGAAGATGCAAAATGTACTCATCAGGAAATGTAGTGTGGATCGGCATTTACCGGGCATTCTCCTCATGGACAAGTCTATTAAGGTGGTCAGCTACAAGGTTTTCAACACATTCTTGTCTTTGATTTCAACATTAAACTCACTTAGGAGGAGAATCCACCGAATCAATCTAGTTTTGGTGTCCTTCTTCTCCATCAAGTAATGGAGGGCTGCGTGGTCGGTGTAGATAATCACCTTAGTACCCAAAAGGTATTGGAGAAACTTTTTTATCGCGAAAACCACAGTCAAGAACTCCTTCTCTTTCGTAGTGTAATATTTTTGGGCATCATTCAGCATAGTAGAAGTATACTAAATGACATGGGAGGCACGTCCCTCCTTCTATCCTAAGACCTCCCCTACCGCATAATCACTCGCGTCATACATGCGCTCAAGGGGCTTGGTCCAATTAGGAGCTTGGATAATAGGTGCACTCGTAAGGCGCTCCTTCAAAAATCGAAGGAAACATTACATGCATCATTGATATTGAATCCAATGTCCTTTTTCAATAACTCGCATAATGGTGAGGAGATTTTTGAAAAGTCCTTAATAAACCATTGGTAGAATCCCGCATGGCCTAGAAAGGAACGCACTTCTCACACGTTAGTAGGATCGGGTAAAGTTCGAATTGCATTGACATTTGCCTTATCGACCTTAGCTCCCTTAGCAGAAACTATGTGTCCTAACACAATGCCTTGATCAACCATGAAATGACATTTTTCTGAGTCGAAGCAAAGGTTTGTTTCTATGCACCTCTCAAGAACCAAAGATAGGTGATCGAGACATGAGTCAAAATCATCTCCATGTACGGTGAAATCATCCATTAACACCTCTATAAAGTGCTCTATATACTTCGAGAAGATGCTCACCATACACTGTTGGAACGTACCTGAGGCGTTGCATAATCCAAATGGCATACGAAGATGGGAAAAAGTGTCAAATGGACATGTGAAAGTCGTCTTGCCTTGATCCTCTAGTGTAATGGCTATTTGGAAATAGCTAGAGTACCTGTCTAGGATACAACAATAGGTGCGCTCTGCTAGTCTCTCTAGCATGTGATTAATGAATGGAAGGGGGTAATGATAATTTCTTGTTACCACGTTCAGCTTATGGTAATCTATGCATACTCGGTATCTGGTGGGGGTCGAGTAGAGACTTTATCATCATTAGAATTTTCCACTATTTGGATTCCTCCCTTCTTAGGCACTATATGTGTCGGAGAAATGATAGATCATTCTGGCATCTATGAGTTTGAGTACCTCCTTCTTTACTACCTCCATCATGGGTGGATTCAGGCGCCTTTAAGGCTTCCTAAACAGTTTCTCCTCACCTTCTAACATAATGCGATGAGTACAAATATTAGGGCTAATCCCTTGATATCAAAAATTGTCCATACTATAGCAGAGTTGTGCTCCTTGAGCACATTGACTAACCGTCCCTCTTGGTCTTGGATGAGCTTACTTGAAATAATGACAGGTAAAGTCTCATTCTCACCCAAGATCACATATTTAAGATCATCTGGAAGGAGTTTTAGTTTAACCACTGGAGCTTGCACGTGGTATGACATTATTACCATTTAAGTGGTAAGGAGATTCATACTTGTTACCAACCTCATAAATCATCTCCTCATGATTTGATAGAGAAAAATCTAGACTAGAATATATAGTAAGAGATTGTGACTCAAGTAGTCTATCAACCTCAAAAGTGTCCTGAACTACAAGCTCTATCAAGTCTAGCGCATATGCAAATTTCTTCCCAGAGGGGTGCTTCATTGCCTCATAGATATTGATGTGAAAAATATTCCCATCTATTCCTAACATAAGGACACTTGTTATAACATTAATCATGGCACATCATGTTTTTAGGAATGGTTTACCAACATAATAGAGATTGAACTTTTATCATGCTCCATAGTGAACACATACAAATCATCCAGAAAGACAAGTTCACCTACGTTTACTAAGATATCTTCAACTACCCCTAGTGACATCACACAAGAACGATCAACTAGCTAAACGGAAATATGTGAATCAGCTAAGGGTCCTAGTTTTAGAGTCTCGTATAAAGAAGCAAGCATAACATTTATTGATGAAGCCAATTCAACCATGACTTTGCCTATTTTAGATCCTCCTATATAGATAGGGATAGTTAACATTCATGTATCCCCACACTTCTTTGGTACACGGCTTTAGAATGCTGCGGAAAATTGCTCGTTCACTTTCACCTTCTTCTTGCTATTCCCCCCCCCCCTATCCTTTTGTTGGTGCACATTTGCTTTAAGAACTTGGCATAACGCGACACCGCTTTGATAATGTCGAAAAGGGGGATGTTGACTTCCACATTTATGAATGTCTCGAAAATATCTTTGTCGTGCTTCAATGGCCTCATACGGTTAATAGATGATGGAAATGGGGCCATAGGTTTGTACTTATCGAGCTCATTCTCTTCATTCTTGTCTTTATTTTCCTATTGGCTCAGTTATGGATTTAGGTGGGCGCCGGTGAAATTTAGGCGGTGGCCATTGAGGCTTTTGTCGCTCAATATTTTGGACTCAACATTTCAATGGCTAATGGATAGTCGGTGGGCGCCAATGTTTGTTTTTTCATTTCCTTCAAATTCTACACAATTGCCTTTAGGATTTCCGCGGTCACGTGGCGATACTTCTTTTTTGAGAACATTTTTGCGGGCGCTGATCAGATCTCTGTGGGCGCCGATATCTCTGCTGTTACTTTCTTCCTCTTCTTCGTCATCTAGCTCAATCACATCCTTTCTTACTAGATTTCTTCTGCTTCGAAGAGTGACAGCATTAACTCCAAGATTCACTCCATTAGTTGGGGTTCCAATCAATGCTCCTACATTTCCCAACTTGTCATTAATCATTGCAACGCTCTTTTCGAGATTTCCCATTTGCGCATCGAATTTTGCTGTTTTTATAAGGGTATCTCACATCTCTCCCAGGAAAAGGTGTTCTTATTGATGTGCTTCCAGAAAACCACTCAATAAATTATGGAGTTGAGGAGATTTAGGAGGGTTGATGCCAAACATAGGCGGATTTCCAATTGAAATGACATTGTAGCTCTCGCGCCCCATGATTGGTTGTGATGTATTGCACTCCATTTTAACACGGCGAACTTCCTCCTTCAAGATTTCTACTCGATCTTGTTTAAAATTCAATGACTTGAATCACATCTTCCGAGTCTTCTAGGTTGAATTGCCTAGAATCCTCCGCCAAATGTGTAGTGATTTTCATAGCTTCCCCATGAGTCTTCATCAAGATGTTTCCTCCACAAGCTGAATTTTATAAATCGTTGATCCTCTTCTCGAAGTCCATCTTGAAGGTAGAGAACCAACTCATGTCCCGCATAGCCATGCAATGGGAAGCTGCATAAAAGCCTCTTGAGTCGCTCAAAGTAGTTATAGAGAGATCCCTTCTCCTTCTGCTCAATGTTGTAGATCATACAAGGAAGTACTTATCGAGGAAGAGGTTCTTCAGTGCTACCCAGGTGGTAACACTTCCTGGTAGGGTGGTGTGGTTCTAATCTTATGCTCTCTCTTTTAATGAAAAAAGAGAAGAGTCTCAACATCATTTGATCTAATGTCACACCATGTGGTTACTTGACCGTACAAACCTCTAATTACTCATCAAGTGTTGGATAGGACTCTCTTAGGCTGTTCCCCTAAACTTTGGAAGCAATCGAATTACTCCTGGATTTACCTCGAATGTGACACCTTCTTCCAAGTCAGGGAATTGTACACCAAGCAGCTCAGTCTCCAACGAATGAGAGAGCAATGACTCTAGAGTGTGATCCGTCATCACAAAGTCCTAGATAATCTCGGTGGATGGGCTTTTGAAATAGAAAGACACCCCAAAACTATCAAAAGAAAAAGTGTGAGTAGTAAGATAGACTCATACAACGATTAACGCGGATTTTAATCAAAAGAGTTTATTGCCTCCCCGGCAACGGCGCCAATTTGATAGAATTGTGTTTGCCCAGTCGTAATTTTAGGCCAAACAAACACGGCTATGCAAATGTAGTAGATCCATATACTATTCTAAAACCAACTATCCACAACAACCTTAAAGGGAAGTTTAATGTAAGTACGAGTCAAATCCACAAGGAGACACAAAGCTTATGATTAAATCTCAATTAGTCCAAGTAACCAAATGAATGGGGGGTTTAACATCACTAATTCCTAAGTAAACAACTAAAGAAATTATGACAACTATGATTTAACTTATGGATGGAAGGTTCTTAGTTTGACACTATCAATTCAACAATGGCTAGTTGGTCATAGAACTTCTAGTTAACCATTAAGCATGCCATTGTCTTTCCACTTCTATCCTAAAGCAACTAAAACCTCAAACCGATCATAATAGTCCTTTCCTCATAATTAACCACAGTGAATGCTAATGATTCAAATTACGGGAAGCATTAAACAAAAAATATTAGGATATAAGCATAAACGATTAGCCTATATGACATTTCTCTACACAATTTTCTAGTTCAAACCGAATCTAGGATCTTGTGCTATGTTCCAAGGAATAGACCTAGATGAATGAATCGATCTATCCTAGCAATGGATTTCAAATCACATACACCAAATTTGACAAATTAGGGCACAATGTAATTCAAACTCTAATCATGCAAATCCAATAGAAAAGACAACATCTAAACAACTTAAGGAAAAGAAGAACTCATAACTACATCCAATTGATGAACTTCAATGTCTAACTAAGCATCGGATGCTTACTTCATGGAAAATGCCCTCAAAAACTCCATTATCGAAACTAGGTCTGGATGAAGAGCGTAGAATAATCTAGAATCATGAAAGTGAGAGATGGGAGATCCTTTTTATATTTCTCCCATATCTCACCTAACATCCACAAAAATCTACTAAATAAATTCTAAAAACAATTAAAAGAAAACAATAAAATCAACTTTTTGCCCGCTTTCAAAGGGATTATCAGTTGGACTAACCCCCCAAAATGGCAGGCGCCTAAGTTTCATCGGCGGTTATGGATGAGTGTTCTGCTTCAACATCTGCGACATTGTAGTAAAAACACCATAACTTTTCACTCCAAACTCCGATTACGCTCATCTTTATAGGATATAAACTAGACTTCACGATGTAACTCTTCAAGTGTAAGGATTCACTTAATTTGGACATTGGAGCTGAGAGTAATAGCCATTTTCATTCAGTATAGTGTTTTAACAACCCACATCCTTAAATTGTTCTCTAACACTGGTCTTCGGCTTTGGCCTTGATCTTCACTTTAGCTATTCAAAGTCTTAAAATCCTTGAAAGTCTTCTAAAAGTCTCTTCTTTACTTGATTTCTCCTACTACATATAAATTTACCAATGTTTCCGAATATGCATTAATGTGGCTCGTAACTTACCGAAATGACGTCTAATTCTTGCACTTTAGATACGGCGTAGCCATGTCTATCAATTAAATGAGTTGTGAGGATTACCTTTGATTTTTGACTACATTTGATGAGTTAAGAGTATTTCACGTTGAGAGTTTAGAAAGTTGATTGTATAGGTTGGGTTGGTTTGAGGAGTGAGCTTATCGATTGTTGATTATATGTGAGCGACTTTGTACTTGGTACTTTACGTGAGCATTATTGTGAGATGAGTAGTAGTCTGATTCCACTCGAGACAGGTAGAGTTCAAGTATAAGGGTGTCTAATCTACACGCCTATGACGAGTATAACAACATAGTTTTAACATATATTTAGTGATGTATTGATATATATTGTGGTGTATTTGTTGAGTTTTTCTTTATGACCATATATACCATATTTATGAAGCTTATTGGGGGTTTCTTAAGAGAAGAAAATATTGGAGGAGGAGACGCGCTCAATTGAAGATCATGAAGAAGTTGAAGGAGTAAAAACTTATCTATCAATGGCGTCCACAAATAAAGTTCCAAGAATTTCCCGAGTGCAACCGGAAGCCGCTACCGAAGACACATCGGTTCCCGTCAAATGTCATATTTTCCAAACAGGATTTGTCTTATTTTCTATTGTTTTATACTTGGTTTGTTAGAAGTTCATTAGTATGGATTTATTTTTGGTTATTTAACTGTTATATCTCGGGAGATAGGATCAAGGGTTATGTTGAAGGGTTATTTAGGTGGCCTCTTATCATACTAAACTTCTATCATGGTACTCTATCCTTCACTATTTCCATCATTTGGGAGCAGTTTGTAAACTTTGTGTTGGGGTTCATCAATTTATTATCAAGACATTGTTGTTTTAATCTTCGGTAT
Organism: Phyllobates terribilis; assembly: GCF_046119375.1. NCBI lineage: Eukaryota > Metazoa > Chordata > Amphibia > Anura > Dendrobatidae > Phyllobates > Phyllobates terribilis. The sequence goes on from NW_027370600.1 coordinate 19,373, forward strand.
GAGTAACTGAACATTGTTTCTCTTAGTAAAGTTAGTTGAGGTATCCAGTTGGTATTCTTTGTGAGTTTTTCTAGATTATTCTTATGCATAATTGTATGTTTTTCTATTATGTTCAACATGTTGATTGAATGTTAGTTGAATTCTAGATTGATCACCTAGGATTGAACTAAATATTTCATACTACTAGGATAGATTGTTTTGTTTGTCAGATTCTATACTTTTGAAGCAAGCATATTATGTTTGAACTAGAATTAATATGTAGAGAATCGCATTACATGATAGGAGCTTTGCTATTTCTGTATCCTGATGTTCTTTGCATTAATGCCTCCTTTAGCTTGGATCATAGGCGGTCGTCATGGTTAAATAATTAGGACATGATTAGTAGACTTTGTTTAAGATGCTAGTTAATTTCATATAAGAATAGGAAACTTTGCATATGAGTTTAATCTTGGAATTTCTATGATCAACATTACCATTGTATACCGATTTGCAACTCTACTAAGACATTTTCCCATAAATCGATTACACATTTTTACCGCTTTTCTAGAACAGAATTGATAAAAACGTCTTTTACCTATTTGATTTGTTTGATAGAAATCACTACAAAGTTGATAGCTTCATGTGGGTTCGACCCTTACTTGCGCTATATTTTTGCTTGTTAGGATTTAGAGATTATTTAGGATTAATAATTGGCGAGATCTCGCAAACTTTGCATTCACGGTGCTTTTATTCTCCTAATTAAAACGACCGAAAAAATTATACACTGATCACTAGTCTAGTGCAAAACTCCCTCAAACAATGCTTCAGATCGAGTCCCACTGTTCTTGTCATTCCAACAACATCTCCGTTCATGCCGGTGACCACTATGACACTGGTGCCTACACAAAACATGGCTCTTATCACTCCAGTTCCTCAATCTTCTCCAACTTCCTTCACATCACCAATCTCCAAGATTCGCTCAATCACCGAAAAAGACAAGTTGTCTTAAACGAGACGGAGGAGGAGGAGGACTTTGAGGCCATCGACGACGTTCCAATCATCACCAAGAAAGTAAAACTTGAAGTCATCGGCCCTGCCAGTCAGCTTCACCTATTTTTTCTGGTTATCAATAGGTTTTCCGGCCTCATGGATGCCTTTTCTCGATGACGGGTACTGGAGCCCATTATTAGCCCCTCTGACTTCTGGAACACCACTGATCACACCATAGCCGAAGCCCACGTTTACTCAAAGTACAAGGATGAGATTCCTAACTGACCATACATGTCTCTATAAATGAGGACGTAGTCAGACTATTCTATCAGTCCCTCGTATTCCTAGATGGTAACATATAACCATGTGGAGGCCAATTTATATCTCATGAATAGTCAGCACTTCATCACCATCAATATGGTGTTTGAGCTCTTAGACATCCCAATAGGGACAAGGTACGAGGCCATTCCAAAACAGAACTGGCATGAGGACAAGACACTCGTCCTCTGTATCATACAGAGTTGAGAGGCCAATGAACAACAAGTCCCTTCCTCCACACACAAACATATTCTCCACTTCATTCTTGTGCGCAACATTGTTCCACGATAAGAGAAGAAGGAACTACTCTTCATCGTTGATGCTTTCCTACTTGAGAAGTTGGTTACCAAGGAATCGATTGATCTTCCTCGTATTGTCCCGGATCATATGAAGACCTATCAGATCCACGAGACGCACTTCTTCCCTATCCTGAGGGGCTAATGGAGAAGCGTAGGGTTTATGGAGATCCTTAGGATGAATCAATGTATAACACTAAGATCTCCCCCTATCATATTAGAGCATTATAGGGCAAGGGCCCTAGGATGTAGATCTCGTCTAAGGCTGCTGGGACAAGGGCGAGGAGTTCAGAGGAGGTTGGTATTGTGGAAGTTAAGAAGAAGCACGATGTTGTCCCAGATTCTACTGGATGCTTACTGAGTTCATCTAAGACTTAGTGGACGGAATGTTTCAGGAGAACAATGGGGACTCTGATTAGGTCCCCATACTTTGTATTGACCTTGTATTGTCGGGGATGTTTTGCCTTACATCTTCCCCTTTTATCATTCCTTGTGTGTCTCAATTAAATCTTTAATGAAAGGTGTGTTATTTTCTTGCTAGTAATGCTTGCTTGTTACTCTTGGTACTTTTACTTGACATGATTTAAAATTATTATGGTATATTTCTCTACGCATTAGTGCAATAATAATGTCCTTTGTTCCCTGCATAATATTCGTATGAATTCTTCAATGATGTCAAAAGGGGGAAGGAACAAGGCATAAATGGTACTTAACAAACAAGAATTCTTGTACCATCATGAATTAAGGGGGAAGTAATGTGGAGTCCTTAGTTTAAACTGAGGGGGAATATATTTTGTTATCTTGGGAATGCGTGCCTATTACTTACTTATGACATTAATCTTCTCACATATATATGTCAGATTTATATATTTGCCATCATCAAAAAGGGAAAAATTGTTAGGAATATGAAATTAGAGATTCATCCCCTCAATGTTCTCTTGTTTCGATGATGGTAAACAAACATACTTCTAATACTTTAAGTTAATCAAGACATTGCGGGGTATCTTAATAGGTTGAAGATACTTTAGCACAAAGAATGAAGGACATCACGCTTATGGGACGTCGCACCAAGTGTTTAAAGAAGATATTCAAGCTCCCGGATAAGGAAGGTCAACACCCGCCAAAAAGAATCAAGCTGTTAGGATGCACCAGGTAATTAAGTTAATTAAGGAGTTTTTCGTGCAATATCTTTGTGGAAGATTCTTCTAACCGTCTTGTTAGGTTTAATAAAATTTATATTATATAAACTTAGATTCAGATGATGTGGCACTAGTGTGATTAGGGTCGTCGTGTGTAATTAGGGTTGGCTAGTAAAGACCAACTCATTTAACATATATATAGTTGATAGGATTGAGTTTTATAGGCATGCTTTAACAAGTGATAAAGTGAGATTAGCAGAAAATAATTGTTAGATTGCTCTTGAGAGATTAGGCATCGATTGCTAGAGTAAGGGAGAGTGTTCGGTTATTAGACTAGGAATTGTGTATTCCTTTGTTACCGTGTAATCATTGTTTAATAAGAAAGAGTACATGAGTTTTTTCCCTATGTATGAGATTATCAAAGGTTCTCACGGTTTTGTGAACTTAAGTGTGTTTATTTGGCATTTTCCGCAACGAAGGCACGAATGGTAATAGTTGTACTTGTGTAGTACCATCAACGATCCAAAAATAATCTTACCAACTAGACACATAAAATTCAAGTTCGTCACTTATCCCTCCTTCTTCGGGTTGAAGTGAAGCCTTCTTTTCATTGGGAAAGATGTGCCTTTAAAATGCGTCGAGGTAGCATCATGAAGGAGATTGTTGGGTCAGTTAGTCGTAAACATCTCACGAAAGTGAGATATCCTTCCCTGGGAACTTATGAAACAGAAATGTAAAATAGAAAAGATGAACGCAATGACTTAGCGTAAACCTCAATACAATGTAGTATTGAGTAAAACCATTATCTTCTAATTCTTCACTAGAAGGATCTCACATTTTATTGATTTTTGGTTCATTACAAAAGAGAGCTCGAATTACAACCTTGAAACGCTCATCTCACTCGCACCCAAACTCAATCTCTAAGGAGTATAACTTGTCTTTTTTCAAGCCTTAAATTCTTCAATTAACACAGACCTTAGCTCTAATAGATAACATTTAACACACTTAATCCTAGATGCTCCATTACAACACCCTAACCTATATTAACTAAATAAGTCTAAGATATCTAATAAATAACTTGGGCCGCTATATTGAGTCCATGTTCAATGCATCTGGTCGATCAAATCTTCCAATCAAAATTATTATATTTTTAACCGAAGATAATAATCTTTCCTTATCTTCCTTTTCCAAGATCCGATCTTCCACATCTCTTAAAAGTCGGTTATTAGTATTTTCACTGAATATAAAGACTTTCTCTTGAAGTCACAAATGGAACTCGTCCCTTGCTCTAGTCGTTCCTTCTTTGTGTCCTCTCTAGTATCCTTTTCTAGTATAATAACCTTCCTTTTATAGGAACTTTTATAAATAAAAACTTTCTATAAATACAAAACTCGATCAATCTGAAATACTTGCTCAAACAACTCTATTAATAAAATATTTATTACCGTCAAAATATAAGATATCCTATATGGAGGATGTATTTTCATTCGTTAATTTGTATCCCAATTGAAGGCATGCTCTGTTAAAGGCCTACCTTGACAATATTTAAAATAATACTCCATCCGTCCCAAAATATAAGATTCATTGTCAGGTGCACATTTACCGATGTTTGTTTTGTATCGTTAATATCTCTAAATGTGTATTTTTATTATAAATTATATAATTTTGATATTATTAAAGTACTTATCAAAACAAATTAAACAAGATCTTTCATAACTATGTTTTTTCTTATACATTAACAAGAATCGAGAAAATTAGCTTCAACCATGAATAGTGTAAATTTAACAATGAGTCTTATATTATAGGACGAAAGGAGTATATGTAGCAGTCATGTAGCGGTCCTCCTTGGTCAACTTACACTCAAACATAGACGTTTTCGGTCAAATGCAAAGTTATTCTTCGGATCAGCAATTTTATTCTTCCCTTGACTAAGTTTCTCATGATTACTAAATACTCCCTCCATCCCTTTTTATTCTTCTCAATTCCTCCTAACACATTTACCGAGACTTGTTTTGTTGTGATAAATATCTCTAAAACAAAGTTAATATAAAATATAAAATTTATATTTTGTTAAAGTACCCGTTGAGACGAACAAAACAAGACCAAACATGACTATGTTTTTCATATACATTGAGAGAAATCGAGAAGATTGTATCAAGTTGTGAATAGTGAGTGAAAAATAAATGAGAAGAATAAAAAGGGACGGAGAAAGTAGATTACTGTTAGTTTTAAGACCAAATTAAAAAGCTTTCTCCCTTTCCCATGGAATCAAATTTATTAATCTAGATGCATAAGTTTTCGTCCATCCTTAACTTGCTCCTCTTTACTTTCCACTGTCTCTGTACCACTGAACTTCTCCATAAGGACACACTTAGACCATAAGTATCCATGATCACAAATTCCACCCTCACCTTTTTAATATAATATTAATTTTTTACCCAACCTTCCAAGCAACTCAACCACAATAATAAAAACCACACTTATCCATGACCTTTAATGTGACCACCAATTCAATATATTTTTATTTTTTACTTTCTTATTATAATATAACTACAATATAACAATTCAATATAATAATTATATTAAAAATAAAATCTGAAAATTCATTAAAAAAATTATAATACCAATTTTATAATAATAAAATTGAGAATAAAATAACCCGTTTGGATATATTTGGCTAAAATAAATAATACATGGACAAACAAAAGTAGATTTTCTAAATGTGTCAAATAAATCAATATTGGTATCATTCAATAGAAAATTTATTTTTATAAATTTTGATATATATTTTACTTTTTAATATTTATATGATTTAATAAAAAAATTAAAAAACAAAAATTAAATTTAACCTTATATTTTAAAAAAAATACACTGGCCAATGAGCCCCCCCACCAACCCACCAGCTGGGCGCTGGTGGGCAATTGGCCGACTATTGTGGTTGCCCAAACATTCATTTAAAAAAAATTGCCATCTTGTGGGGCCCACCGCCCACAAACAGCCGTCCAGTGGACCGATAATGGTGGTCTTATGTCCGCTAGGTATAAGAAAAATCAGATTGATTTGTTATTAATGTTTTGAGTCAAATTGAGAGACGGGTCTCTCTCTTCTCTTAGAGTTTGGCTTCCGATTCGGTTTTCGCGGCGTGGTCTAAAGGGGTGGTTGAGTATAGTAGGGTGTACAGGAATTTGCACAGCTTCTTCTCCGTATCTCCTCTTGATTCCTCCTACCGCATGGTCATCCAACCTCTACATGTATGTCTCCATTCTCCCTGAACTTGATTTCCCCTTCTTTGATGCTCTATGTATTGGCTCTTTAGGTAACCCTTCTCAAATACAATTTGATACTCTATTCCCCTCTCTTCATTCTCTTTATGGTGGATTGAATCCATCCCTCTGGATTGATGAATTTCACTCTATCATGATTGGTGACCATAATAATTTGCCTATGATTTGTAATGCTAATTGTAACTGTTTGATTCTCTGTTTTGTTAAGTCTCATGATAATTTAATAAGAAATAACAGGTATCTTGACTTTCAGAACTCAAACCAGAAACATAAACTTGCATTCTTCCTTTGGTGGAACATTTGGTACATTCGGAATTGCTTTGTGTTCCGCAAGGAAATGTATAAATTTCCGGAATCTCACGAAAAAGTCATTGCTAGAGCACTATCCCAACTCTCTATGTGGAAACCTAACTACAGAAAAAAGAGATCATCCGGGAGTCCTTCTGTCGCTTCCTCGCCCTTCCCTAAGTGTGGAACCCCAGCTCGGTCTCAAGGATGGTCGCCTCCCAATAATGATTGGATCAAGATCAATTTTGACGGCGCTGTAAACTCTTCGGGAAATTTCATCGGCTATATCATTAGAAACTCCACTGGAAGTATTATCATTTCTCATCAAAACTCTGTCAATGTTTCTTCTCCACTCCAGGCGGAAGCCCTTGTCACGTTGGCTGGTGTTAGGGCGCCCTTTGCCTTGGGTTGTCGGAAAGTTGTCATTGAAGGTGACAACGCAACTGTCATTCACTCTATTCGCCAACCTTGGAAGGTGCCATGGGATATTGCTAACATTGTCAAAGACACACATGAGCTCTTAAATAGTTTCCCGGCTTACAAGACCTCGCTCATCACAAGAGAAGTCAATGCTGCGGCCGATTTCATTACTAAAAGCTCCTGGACTGATGAAGATGTAGAGTTCATTATTGACTTCCTGAACAATAGGTTTGCAAACTCTAGAATCCTAGATTTACAGCTATCCCAAAGTAGGGTGCTGGACTTTGTAAAGATCATCCACTCTGATGATTTAAAAATTCCGCTTTAAAAATTCCTTTGTATCGCTTGTTAAAAAAAACAAGTATCTTGACTTTAATGAAACTCCCTTTTGATTTTTGTGCATCTACCTCCAGCCTACCTGCATTTACTGTAATCTTAATTTGATTTATAAAATTAATTACCCTCTTAATTTCATCCTTTATTTTACAAATTACCATCCTTGCAATCCTACCTGCATGACTGACACATTGGCTCTCCACATCATTATTTTTCGTTTCGTTGGCCGCTATTATTTATGCCGCGTGGCATCTTATGCTCTACCACTAGGCTCTACCACTATTTGTTTCTTGTGTGCGCTCGTATACCTTCTGCCAATTCCTAATTATCACTACCTCGCTCACCCAAAAGAACCCAACTCTAATGACACTTCTACCCCTCCTACTTACTCATTTCTAATTAATTTCCCCATGGCGATTTCGTTAATTTCATGGAATGTAGATTTTACCCCTACCCAAACCGCTTCCCTCTATACACGAACTCTATGCCATGTTCTAATGAAGGTTTTATACCTTTTGTTTCTCACTGTCCTTCCCCCATAACCATTTTCTTCTTTCTAACTTTGTATTTCCATCCCCCTCTACCCCGGCTTTCTCTGTTCACTTCACATACTTACTGTTGCATGCGTGGACGCTTCACGCTCCTTCTCCCACTCCCTTGTGGGGTTTCTCCATGGATCAAACCTTCAATCCATCGTCCATGCAACCCATTCTTCCAACGATTCACTCTATGACGTCACAACCCCCTATTATGATGTTCACAAATGTCCAAGTTACTCCCAATGTAAGTGATATGGAGACCTTTATCGACGTTGATCCGAACAACCTCACTCCTTCTACCTCAACTACATTCTCAGACACTGACCATGCTCCCCATACGCTAGCAGAAGATGCTACCCGCAACTCCCAGCAAAGAATGCCTTCCCAGACTGTCGTCGCGGTGGACCCACAATCTGAGCCTCCCCACCTTGTCCCTAAGGTTCTTTCTCAACCCCAACACTACATGCATTTTGCGATTTTCGTGAAGATTGCAGGGGCTTTCTTTGACATGGAGACGGTCGTCAACTGTCTCCGTCAGACATGGAGCTCGATCAAAGGTGATATCCAAGTCTTTGAGATAGGTATTTCTGACTTCTTTTCATTTTGCAAACCAGAAAGTCCAGGACTGTGTTTGGGACCACCGTCCTTATCATCTATCTTCCAATCTTGTGCTCATGTTGCCATATTCGCCCACCTTTCAACCTCAGATGGCCAACATTAAGTGCATTTACATTTTGATATGCTCTTCCTCACTATCTTGGCAATAGACCTCCCTTCGTGCAGAATATTTTATGAAATAATTTGGGGCTTCTTATCTGTATGGATGATGCTTAGAGCCTTCGGAATCGCATGGAATAGACTCGGTTGCATGTAAATATTGCGGTTCTGGTGGAAGGTCGATTCTCAAAACTTTACTACTTCCCACACTTCTTCGGTTGCCTGTTGTTGCTCCTTATTTTGTATGATGGTTTCTCTGGAGGTTGCTCTACTTGTGTATCTAGCCACCATACGGCGGGTCAGTGCGCACTCAACAACATGCGTCTCAATCCTCCAATGCTCGAAGTCGACTCTTCAGAGGATTTTGAAACAACGGCCCTTCAATCCATGGAGTTCCCGTTGGGAGGGTCCTTTTTCTTTGAGCCCTCCCAACCGGTTCAACCATCTAGACCTAAATTTCTGACGACCTGCCTATGTCACCCCCCCTATGCCCCTCTTATCTGATCAGGTTGCCCCGATCGTTTCCCTTCTCAGCCTACGGTTCTGATCTGCTCCGAGAGAACTTCCTCCCAGTCGTTGATGGTGACTAATACTTCTTGTTGAGATAGTATCCCACATCGGTAGTTGGGAGATAAAGTGCCCACTATATAAACCCATGGATTACTCCTCCTATTGCCAATTGGTTTTAGGATGGAACCCCATTGGGCTTGTATGTTGGGCCGGCCAGCGCTTATGCGCGCGTACGTGCACGACCTCCTTGTCCGTGTTGGACGTAGGGTCCATGTAATTTGACATGGTATCAGAGCCGGGATTCGGCCTTGGGCCCACGGGTTGGTTGGGATGTTGGCTATAAAGAGAATGAGATGCCTACCCACACTCGTTTGTTCAAGTGTCAATTGGGCCAGTTGAGGCCCGTTGCACTTGCGGAGGCGTTTTGAGATAGTATCCCACATCGGTAGTTGAGAGATAAAGTGCCCACTATATAAACCCATGGATTACTCCTCCTATTGCCAATTGGTTTTAGGATGGAACCCCATTGGGCTTGTATGTTGGGCCGGACAACGCTTATGCGCGCGTACGTGCACGACCTCCTTGTCCGTGTTGGACGTAGGGTCCATGTAATTTGACACTTCTACAAATATAGCCCCGATGTCATCCTTTTTTCATGCTTATTCGGGTTTGTCTGATGATGTGGTGACGGTGATGGCGAATCTACCTTCCCAAGTGGCCCACTTTTTTCCTTCCTTATCCAATGCTTACTTGTCTCTCCATGTCACCACTACGCCTATGTACTCCGCCCAGGGCATGGCATCCATCCCCCTCAACATTCTGATTCCACTCTCCAGCGGCGTATGCGAGGTGTTGTTATTTTTTTGGTTGATGACCAGGGCTCCTCTGACGGCCATGATGTCAAACGTGGTCCAGATTCTCATGAAGATTTATCGGAGTACGCCTCCTCTTCCACCCGTAAGAGATTAGCTTTTGAAGCCAAGAATAAGGGTATTATGTATGAATGAAGTCCTCTACCTACATTGATGATAGCTTGAAGCCGCTCCATCTACTTTTGGTGTTTTCTTATGTTATGTGGCTGCTAGAGCATTAATGTTAGTTTACTTGTCTCACACGTATCTACTAGGACTTGGCTATTATATGTATTATGCGTTTATGTGGTTCGGTTCTCCTTTTGGGCTTCGTTTGAGAATCGGTTATTTTTATTATGTTTTACCTTGTATGTGGATATTGTACAATTATCAAGTTATTTACTTTTTGTTTAGGTCGGGCCCATCTATGTGGGCTTGTTCGATGAAGATGTTCTTAACATGCCACTCTATGGTATGTACTTACATTGCTTGCTTCTTAGTATTCCTCCTTCACGATTTCAATAACCCCCTCACAAATATTTCAATTTATGTAATACAGTAATTAATTTGTCCATTGTTGTTTGGTAATGGACCTTCTCAGCAGATACAATATTTTTGGGTTTCCCACCTTCTCAGGTTACGACAATATCTATGGATTTTATGAATATTGGATATTGAAATTGTCGTGGGGTCACTTGTGCCCATTTCTTGACAGAGATTGTCTAGCGAAAAAAATCTAACTCGCCTCCTTACGCTAGTTTCCTTCATCGAATTGGCTTTAAGAATATTTATATTGCCCCATCTCAAGGTTCTAGGGGTGGACTATGGCTTCTGATGACAAATAAGCTCCCTGCTCGTTCATTTTCACCATCTGTAACGCGAATAACATTATTACAATAAACTATAAAGACTCGACTAAATCATTCTTTATTTCTTTCATTTATGCACCCTTGGTAGAGGCTGCCAAACCTCTTTTTTTGGATCATATGGACTCCCTCATTGCACAATTCCAAACACCATTCTTTATCTTGGGTGACTTCAATGATATCCTATCCCACGCTGACAAATATAGAGGCTCCATACCACATCACTTGCGCTTTCGTCGTCTCCAAACAATTCTTTACATATAATCTACAAATAATTCAGTTTCAGGGTAGCCCATTTATATGGTGAAGAATCACCTCCAACTCACTACATATATATGAACAACTAGAGTGTGCACTAGTCCATAGTTCCATTTCTAATATTATCCCATCGCTATGCACAACTCACAAACCGTTTACTACCTCGAATCATTGTTCTATAATCCTCCAAATTGGAAGCTCAACCCTTTTGCAATCATTTACCTTCAGGGCCAAAAACGCCTGGGTTGACTACCCTTATTACAAAGAGTTGGTCGTTAAAGCTTGGTCTTATGCGCTTCATGAGTCTAGCCAAATGTACGTTTTTTACATGAGGCAAAAAAATTTCTAAAACGGCTTTCTAAAATATTGGCGAGACATAATACGAACAATGTTCAAACTCCAATTAGCCCAGATAGAGATAAAACTTGCTAACCTTTAGAGGTCATGTATTCAGTATCATCATCGGAAGGAGATGTAATCACTCTATCATAATCACCTTCTTAAATATAATAGGTTGTTGCAATTTCAACATAACTTCTAGAAGCAGAGAGCGAAACAACATCATATCCTGTTTGTCGACAAAAACACAAAATATTTCCACAACTGTGCCAAAATTAGGAAATTGAAGTAGCAAATAACGCACTTTGTCACTTTGTATGGTCTTACTATTATTGGTCAATCAAATATCACACGTGTGATTACACATGACCTTCAACTACGATACTCCTCCCACATTCAGGTCATGCCTCAGTCACATGCATTCTAGATCTTATATCTCTATCTGACAATGATATGTTGCTTTCTCAACCAACTCCGCCCGAGATTTATCAAATTGTCAAAACTCTCCCTAAGAATAAGACTTGTGGTCCGAACGGGTTTTCGGCCGAATTTTATCAGAATTTTTGGGGTATAGTTGGCTTCAATGTTAATTCCGCTATTCAGGCTACTTTTCACTTGAGAACTATGCTTCAGGAAGCTGCTCAATCTTTTATAACACTTATTTCTAAAACAGACAACCCTACTACTATCAACCACTTCATGCCTATTAGTCTATGTGATACATCCAACAAGATCATAACTAAGCTCATCGCTAACCGTTTTGGACAACTACTCCTAGCATTAATTCATCATCTACAAGGGGCTTTTGTTGATTCATGTCTCATTCAAGACAATATACTCATTGCCACGAAATATTTCACTCGTTTCATAGAAAAAGAAAGGGCACTCGAGGCTGGATGGATATTAAACTTGATCTTGAAAAAGCTTATGATAAATTGAAATGGCCATCCATTGAAATGGTCTTACACCACTTTGTCTTCCATAAAAACTGGATAAACTTGGTTATGAATGTGTCAAATCATCTGCTTCCGTCCATGTCAATAACCTTTATGGGCATGTCTTCAAACCTAAATGTGGTCTTTGCCAAGGCGATCCATTGGCTCCCTTTTTATTTATCTTAGCAATGGAATATTTAGTGCGAACTCTTCACTTGAAAGAGAAACATCAAATCGTCGGGTGGGAATGGAAGTAACACCTCATGGCACTTGTCTACCATTTCTGTCTTTTGTTGATGACACGATCATCTTTGCAAATACAATTGAGCATAACATGCAATATATCCACTCTGTTCTCACTCAATTTACAGCTATCCCGGGTTTAGTGATTAATTACCATAAAAGCTCCTTCCAAATATCGAGGAGCATCTCTAACTCCCACAAACAACGTCTAGCTACTATTCTTAACATTTATGTAACTACTACAATGGAACGATACTTAGAGATTCCCATAGCCTCCAACAGAGTCAAGAATGAGTGCTTTGATTACGTCATCACCGAACTTAAAAGTTAGTTATCTTCTTGGAAAACCAATTCCATTTCTCAAGCTGGTAGGACAATCGACGTAGGAAAAACTTCCCTTTAGCTCGATCTAGACAACACAAGCTCAACAATGGTGAAATAACAACAATACTAAGTTAGTCTCTAATAGTGACTATCTTAGAAAAACAAGATAAATGAGATAATAAAAGGGTAGATGGGTGCTCGAACCTCCCTTACACAAACATGAACACCTTGGACTTAACCTTGACACAGCATGGAAGGTAAAGAAAACCCAGTCTATCAAACCAAAAATTCATCTTCTTAATCCAAATTCATCCAATTTTATATGAAAATTTTCAACCAAGGACTTATCTAAATTCATATGTTTTTCTTCTAGAGTTTCATCTATTTTTTTTTCGGTCAACCACTTTCATCGGAAAAGAAAATTCATCTATTACTCATTAAAATTGTGATACAAGTGAAGTGTGAAGCTGATATGCTACACGTAGAATACAAGTAAAAAAATGTGATAGTTCAATATTACTCGAGAATACACATTTGAAACATACATTTCAATGAATACTTATAAATGAAAACACACAAAACAAATGATATATATTACATATCAACATATATAGTTACATTGATATGTAAAGTTTATTCCACAAAAAATATTGTTAAAAAAATCAATTGAGACTCCTGCAGTTCCTCCTAATCTGTCCCTGTGAGCCAGTAAGTGGAGAGATCATCTGCATCTTAACCATCGACCTAGCAAAGTGGTCAAAGAACACCGAGTTATCCGCAGCATAGAGACGAACGAGTTCCGCAGCCTGTTGACTCTTGGTTAGCAGCACCTGGTCGGAGTTAAGGAGACCCTCTGAGTTAAGGATGTTCCTGTAGTAATTATTATCGAATCTTGCCGGTGTAACGTAATCCAACGAGAACAGATTCTGATCCCCTCCGGATCGAGGACACGACCCCTTCAAGTGGTCGGCATACGCTTGGTTAAGGGTTAAGTCCTGTTTCCCGTCATTGTTCTGGCCATAAAGTCTCTGCTTGAAGCTAGTGCACCTTGAAACTCCAATGGTGTGGCTACCTGTAGGTGTATATTTGTTTGAAAATTAGTAAGGGCGATAAGGAAGAATATAGTATATGTTTCTTAGATGATGTGTGTAGTGTACCGGAAAGGGCAACAAGGTCAATAAGATCGAGGCCTTGGCGCTGGAACTTGTTTAGAATGGTGTCGAAAGTGTTGTTAGGAGCTGGGATGTCGTTGTTGGACCCACTTAAGCTTGCTGTCAACGAGTCTCTTCTTCCATTGGTAATTCCCAGTAGGGTCCACCAGCCTAATTTATTAAAAAAATGATAAATATATTTTGGATAATAATATTTATCAATTTTGTATTACTATATTCATAGGTTATGATAATTTTATATTTTTCAATATATTTATTTCATTATTTTGATTTGTAAATATAAGTCTAAGGGCATAATCAGGCGCGAACTACATAGTCAGCGCGGATTATGCGGATTATGGTAGTGTACTGGTGTAATGTGGGGGAGTGCACCAGTGCACTACTATAACTGAGGAGTGCACTCGCAAACGCACTAGTAGTGCACTCACAACTAAGGAGTGTACTAGTGCATTATTGAAGAATGTCACCAGTAATGGATTTGCAACTGCACCAGTAGTGCACCAGTAATATGTTGAGAAATGCAATGAGGAGTGCACTTGGTTGTGTGCTAGAGAGTGTACCATTAATATGCTAAGAAGTGCACCAATTGTGATGAGCCCACATAGTCCGCACGAAAAAATTGTTCGTATCGGATATGTTCTCTATAAGTCTATGTTTATAATTTGATAAGTATTTGAAGACAGTGTTAAAAGAAAACATAATAACTACCCTTCTCTCCTATATATTATTTATGTTGACCAACAAATCAAAAAGTTACACTCTTCATATTACTATTAGAACTATTAAATGCACAAAATAAATAAATTATTTATTCAAAATTTCTCTTAGTTTTATTAGGTTATAACTACTAGTTAAAATTAATATATTGGTTATAAGATTAGAAATTTGAATTTCACTATCGGAAAACATCTAAAGGTGTTTATGGAGGGGAGAAGTATTAAAATAAGAAAAATATAAAGAAAAATATTTTACGCTGATATGCATCAGCACTAAAGTGGAGAAAAACTTGCGGATAAAAAAAGTGGAGAAAAAAATTAAATAATAAAGTTGTTGTTAGTTATTATTTTTAAGTGAAAGATGATTCATTGAAAGAAAGAGAAAAAAAGTTGAATTATTTATTATTTTTAAGTGAAAGATAGAGGTTGAATTCTAGCTTATACAAACGAGAGTTTGATTTATTATCTTTATGTAAGAAAATATATATGAATGTTGTGCTAGTTGAGGAAAAAAAAATTAGAATAAAAAGATAGGATGAGTGTAAGTGTTCTATTATGTTTTGCTTATTTATAGAAACACGTTCATATGCTTACAAAGACGACGGAGTCCCTTGCAGCTAGAGCCAATATATCAGCACAAGAGACGACCCCCGGGGCATGCTCTCTCCACAGCTGACTTGATCTCATCAATGACGTCAAAGCCTCTTGCGGAATTACGGTTAGGGTTGGATCCCTTCTCGCTTACGATGCTACCTCTGCTGTCCAGCAGTATGGATGCGTCACATCCCTGCACATAGTCACCTTTTATCATATACTATACTATTCTATATGTTGGTGAAATTCAGTATTGGTTCAGGGTCAATAAAAACATATTTATCATCGTTGAAAGCCACTGCATTAAACATAAAAAAATTGCATTAAACCTAATGCATCAGTCTATGTTTACGAAGTAGTAGTACTCTCATTTCAAATATAACATATAGTAAGGTATGTTTT
>NW_027370601.1:0-34861 GCF_046119375.1 Phyllobates terribilis
GCTAGGATTAGCAGGAAAAAGCAAAAAATTTCAGAATTGCACCTTGCAATGTGGAGATATTACTGTTTGTGCATTTACAATATTCATTGATTTTTGCCATTGAAAAACATGTTTTTCATATACCAGAAATGTTTGAAGCTACTGACTGAATGAAAGGAGCTGGCATCTCACTCTTTGAATCTTCTTTATCATGCTAGGGATTAACAGGAAAAAGCTAAAAATTTCAGAATTGCACCGTGCAATGTGGAGATATTACTGTTTGTGCATTTACAATATTCATTGATTTTTGCCATTGAAAAACATGTTTTTCATATACCAGAAATGTTTGAAGCTACTGACTGAATGAAAGGAGCTGGCATCTCACTCTCTTTGAATCTTCTTTATCATGCTAGGATTAACAGGAAAAAGCTAAAAATTTCAGAATTGCACCGTGCAATGTGGAGATATTACTGTTTGTGCATTTACAATATTCATTGATTTTTGCCATTGAAAAACATGTTTTTCATATACCAGAAATGTTTGAAGCTACTGACTGAATGAAAGGAGCTGGCATCTCACTCTCTTTGAATCTTCTTTATCATGCTAGGATTAACAGGAAAAAGCTAAAAATTTCAGAATTGCACCGTGCAATGTGGAGATATTACTGTTTGTGCATTTACAATATTCATTGATTTTTGCCATTGAAAAACATGTTTTTCATATACCAGAAATGTTTGAAGCTACTGACTGAATGAAAGGAGCTGGCATCTCACTCTCTTTGAATCTTCTTTATCATGCTAGGATTAGCAGGAAAAAGCAAAAAATTTCAGAATTGCACCTTGCAATGTGGAGATATTACTGTTTGTGCATTTACAATATTCATTGATTTTTGCCATTGAAAAACATGTTTTTCATATACCAGAAATGTTTGAAGCTACTGACTGAATGAAAGGAGCTGGCATCTCACTCTCTTTGAATCTTCTTTATCATGCTAGGATTAACAGGAAAAAGCAAAAAATTTCAGAATTGCACCTTGCAATGTGGAGATATTACTGTTTGAGCATTTACAATATTCATTGATTTTTGCCATTGAAAAACATGTTTTTCATATACCAGAAATGTTTGAAGCTACTGACTGAATGAAAGGAGCTGGCATCTCACTCTCTTTGAATCTTCTTTATCATGCTAGGATTAACAGGAAAAAGCTAAAAATTTCAGAATTGCACCGTGCAATGTGGAGATATTACTGTTTGTGCATTTACAATATTCATTGATTTTTGCCATTGAAAAACATGTTTTTCATATACCAGAAATGTTTGAAGCTACTGACTGAATGAAAGGAGCTGGCATCTCACTCTCTTTGAATCTTCTTTATCATGCTAGGATTAGCAGGAAAAAGCAAAAATTTCAGAATTGCACCTTGCAATGTGGAGATATTACTGTTTGTGCATTTACAATATTCATTGATTTTTGCCATTGAAAAACATGTTTTTCATATACCAGAAATGTTTGAAGCTACTGACTGAATGAAAGGAGCTGGCATCTCACTCTCTTTGAATCTTCTTTATCATGCTAGGATTAACAGGAAAAAGCTAAAAATTTCAGAATTGCACCGTGCAATGTGGAGATATTACTGTTTGTGCATTTACAATATTCATTGATTTTTGCCATTGAAAAACATGTTTTTCATATACCAGAAATGTTTGAAGCTACTGACTGAATGAAAGGAGCTGGCATCTCACTCTCTTTGAATCTTTATCATGCTAGGATTAGCAGGAAAAAGCAAAAAATTTCAGAATTGCACCTTGCAATGTGGAGATATTACTGTTTGTGCATTTACAATATTCATTGATTTTTGCCATTGAAAAACATGTTTTTCATATAACAGAAATGTTTGAAGCTACTGACTGAATGAAAGGAGCTGGCATCTCACTCTCTTTGAATCTTCTTTATCATGCTAGGATTAACAGGAAAAAGCAAAAAATTTCAGAATTGCACCTTGCAATGTGGAGATATTACTGTTTGTGCATTTACAATATTCATTGATTTTTGCCATTGAAAAACATGTTTTTCATATACCAGAAATGTTTGAAGCTACTGACTGAATGAAAGGAGCTGGCATCTCACTCTCTTTGAATCTTCTTTATCATGCTAGGATTAACAGGAAAAAGCTAAAAATTTCAGAATTGCACCGTGCAATGTGGAGATATTACTGTTTGTGCATTTACAATATTCATTGATTTTTGCCATTGAAAAACATGTTTTTCATATACCAGAAATGTTTGAAGCTACTGACTGAATGAAAGGAGCTGGCATCTCACTCTCTTTGAATCTTCTTTATCATGCTAGGATTAACAGGAAAAAGCTAAAAATTTCAGAATTGCACCGTGCAATGTGGAGATATTACTGTTTGTGCATTTACAATATTCATTGATTTTTGCCATTGAAAAACATGTTTTTCATATACCAGAAATGTTTGAAGCTACTGACTGAATGAAAGGAGCTGGCATCTCACTCTCTTTGAATCTTCTTTATCATGCTAGGATTAGCAGGAAAAAGCAAAAAATTTCAGAATTGCACCTTGCAATGTGGAGATATTACTGTTTGTGCATTTACAATATTCATTGATTTTTGCCATTGAAAAACATGTTTTTCATATACCAGAAATGTTTGAAGCTACTGACTGAATGAAAGGAGCTAGCATCTCACTCTCTTTGAATCTTCTTTATCATGCTAGGATTAACAGGAAAAAGCTAAAAATTTCAGAATTGCACCGTGCAATGTGGAGATATTACTGTTTGTGCATTTACAATATTCATTGATTTTTGCCATTGAAAAACATGTTTTTCATATACCAGAAATGTTTGAAGCTACTGACTGAATGAAAGGAGCTGGCATCTCACTCTCTTTGAATCTTTATCATGCTAGGATTAGCAGGAAAAAGCAAAAAATTTCAGAATTGCACCTTGCAATGTGGAGATATTACTGTTTGTGCATTTACAATATTCATTGATTTTTGCCATTGAAAAACATGTTTTTCATATACCAGAAATGTTTGAAGCTACTGACTGAATGAAAGGAGCTGGCATCTCACTCTCTTTGAATCTTCTTTATCATGCTAGGATTAACAGGAAAAAGCAAAAAATTTCAGAATTGCACCTTGCAATGTGGAGATATTACTGTTTGTGCATTTACAATATTCATTGATTTTTGCCATTGAAAAACATGTTTTTCATATACCAGAAATGTTTGAAGCTACTGACTGAATGAAAGGAGCTGGCATCTCACTCTCTTTGAATCTTCTTTATCATGCTAGGATTAACAGGAAAAAGCTAAAAATTTCAGAATTGCACCGTGCAATGTGGAGATATTACTGTTTGTGCATTTACAATATTCATTGATTTTTGCCGTTGAAAAACATGTTTTTCATATACCAGAAATGTTTGAAGCTACTGACTGAATGAAAGGAGCTGGCATCTCACTCTCTTTGAATCTTCTTTATCATGCTAGGATTAGCAGGAAAAAGCAAAAAATTTCAGAATTGCACCTTGCAATGTGGAGATATTACTGTTTGTGCATTTACAATATTCATTGATTTTTGCCATTGAAAAACATGTTTTTCATATACCAGAAATGTTTGAAGCTACTGACTGAATGAAAGGAGCTGGCATCTCACTCTTTGAATCTTCTTTATCATGCTAGGATTAACAGGAAAAAGCTAAAAATTTCAGAATTGCACCGTGCAATGTGGAGATATTACTGTTTGTGCATTTACAATATTCATTGATTTTTGCCATTGAAAAACATGTTTTTCATATACCAGAAATGTTTGAAGCTACTGACTGAATGAAAGGAGCTGGCATCTCACTCTCTTTGAATCTTCTTTATCATGCTAGGATTAACAGGAAAAAGCTAAAAATTTCAGAATTGCACCGTGCAATGTGGAGATATTACTGTTTGTGCATTTACAATATTCATTGATTTTTGCCATTGAAAAACATGTTTTTCATATACCAGAAATGTTTGAAGCTACTGACTGAATGAAAGGAGCTGGCATCTCACTCTCTTTGAATCTTCTTTATCATGCTAGGATTAACAGGAAAAAGCTAAAAATTTCAGAATTGCACCGTGCAATGTGGAGATATTACTGTTTGTGCATTTACAATATTCATTGATTTTTGCCATTGAAAAACATGTTTTTCATATACCAGAAATGTTTGAAGCTACTGACTGAATGAAAGGAGCTGGCATCTCACTCTCTTTGAATCTTCTTTATCATGCTAGGATTAACAGGAAAAAGCTAAAAATTTCAGAATTGCACCGT
Source organism: Phyllobates terribilis (assembly GCF_046119375.1). NCBI lineage: Eukaryota > Metazoa > Chordata > Amphibia > Anura > Dendrobatidae > Phyllobates > Phyllobates terribilis. The sequence goes on from NW_027370601.1 coordinate 4,304, forward strand.
GCAATGTGGAGATATTACTGTTTGTGCATTTACAATATTCATTGATTTTTGCCATTGAAAAACATGTTTTTCATATACCAGAAATGTTTGAAGCTACTGACTGAATGAAAGGAGCTGGCATCTCACTCTCTTTGAATCTTCTTTATCATGCTAGGATTAGCAGGAAAAAGCAAAAAATTTCAGAATTGCACCTTGCAATGTGGAGATATTACTGTTTGTGCATTTACAATATTCATTGATTTTTGCCATTGAAAAACATGTTTTTCATATACCAGAAATGTTTGAAGCTACTGACTGAATGAAAGGAGCTGGCATCTCACTCTCTTTGAATCTTCTTTATCATGCTAGGATTAACAGGAAAAAGCAAAAAATTTCAGAATTGCACCTTGCAATGTGGAGATATTACTGTTTGTGCATTTACAATATTCATTGATTTTTGCCATTGAAAAACATGTTTTTCATATACCAGAAATGTTTGAAGCTACTGACTGAATGAAAGGAGCTGGCATCTCACTCTCTTTGAATCTTCTTTATCATGCTAGGATTAACAGGAAAAAGCTAAAAATTTCAGAATTGCACCGTGCAATGTGGAGATATTACTGTTTGTGCATTTACAATATTCATTGATTTTTGCCATTGAAAAACATGTTTTTCATATACCAGAAATGTTTGAAGCTACTGACTGAATGAAAGGAGCTGGCATCTCACTCTCTTTGAATCTTCTTTATCATGCTAGGACTAGCAGGAAAAAGCAAAAAATTTCAGAATTGCACCTTGCAATGTGGAGATATTACTGTTTGTGCATTTACAATATTCATTGATTTTTGCCATTGAAAAACATGTTTTTCATATACCAGAAATGTTTGAAGCTACTGACTGAATGAAAGGAGCTGGCATCTCACTCTCTTTGAATCTTCTTTATCATGCTAGGATTAACAGGAAAAAGCTAAAAATTTCAGAATTGCACCGTGCAATGTGGAGATATTACTGTTTGTGCATTTACAATATTCATTGATTTTTGCCATTGAAAAACATGTTTTTCATATACCAGAAATGTTTGAAGCTACTGACTGAATGAAAGGAGCTGGCATCTCACTCTCTTTGAATCTTCTTTATCATGCTAGGATTAACAGGAAAAAGCAAAAAATTTCAGAATTGCACCTTGCAATGTGGAGATATTACTGTTTGTGCATTTACAATATTCATTGATTTTTGCCATTGAAAAACATGTTTTTCATATACCAGAAATGTTTGAAGCTACTGACTGAATGAAAGGAGCTGGCATCTCACTCTCTTTGAATCTTCTTTATCATGCTAGGATTAACAGGAAAAAGCTAAAAATTTCAGAATTGCACCGTGCAATGTGGAGATATTACTGTTTGTGCATTTACAATATTCATTGATTTTTGCATTGAAAAACATGTTTTTCATATACCAGAAATGTTTGAAGCTACTGACTGAATGAAAGGAGCTGGCATCTCACTCTCTTTGAATCTTCTTTATCATGCTAGGATTAGCAGGAAAAAGCAAAAAATTTCAGAATTGCACCTTGCAATGTGGAGATATTACTGTTTGTGCATTTACAATATTCATTGATTTTTGCCATTGAAAAACATGTTTTTCATATACCAGAAATGTTTGAAGCTACTGACTGAATGAAAGGAGCTGGCATCTCACTCTCTTTGAATCTTCTTTATCATGCTAGGATTAGCAGGAAAAAGCAAAAAATTTCAGAATTGCACCTTGCAATGTGGAGATATTACTGTTTGTGCATTTACAATATTCATTGATTTTTGCCATTGAAAAACATGTTTTTCATATACCAGAAATGTTTGAAGCTACTGACTGAATGAAAGGAGCTGGCATCTCACTCTCTTTGAATCTTCTTTATCATGCTAGGATTAACAGGAAAAAGCAAAAAATTTCAGAATTGCACCTTGCAATGTGGAGATATTACTGTTTGTGCATTTACAATATTCATTGATTTTTGCCATTGAAAAACATGTTTTTCATATACCAGAAATGTTTGAAGCTACTGACTGAATGAAAGGAGCTGGCATCTCACTCTCTTTGAATCTTCTTTATCATGCTAGGATTAGCAGGAAAAAGCAAAAAATTTCAGAATTGCACCTTGCAATGTGGAGATATTACTGTTTGTGCATTTACAATATTCATTGATTTTTGCCATTGAAAAACATGTTTTTCATATACCAGAAATGTTTGAAGCTACTGACTGAATGAAAGGAGCTGGCATCTCACTCTCTTTGAATCTTCTTTATCATGCTAGGATTAGCAGGAAAAAGCAAAAAATTTCAGAATTGCACCTTGCAATGTGGAGATATTACTGTTTGTGCATTTACAATATTCATTGATTTTTGCCATTGAAAAACGTCCAGAAATGTTTGAAGCTACTGACTGAATGAAAGGAGCTGGCATCTCACTCTCTTTGAATCTTCTTTATCATGCTAGGATTAGCAGGAAAAAGCAAAAAATTTCAGAATTGCACCTTGCAATGTGGAGATATTACTGTTTGTGCATTTACAATATTCATTGATTTTTGCCATTGAAAAACATGTTTTTCATATACCAGAAATGTTTGAAGCTACTGACTGAATGAAAGGAGCTGGCATCTCACTCTCTTTGAATCTTCTTTATCATGCTAGGATTAACAGGAAAAAGCAAAAAATTTCAGAATTGCACCTTGCAATGTGGAGATATTACTGTTTGTGCATTTACAATATTCATTGATTTTTGCCATTGAAAAACATGTTTTTCATATACCAGAAATGTTTGAAGCTACTGACTGAATGAAAGGAGCTGGCATCTCACTCTCTTTGAATCTTCTTTATCATGCTAGGATTAACAGGAAAAAGCTAAAAATTTCAGAATTGCACCGTGCAATGTGGAGATATTACTGTTTGTGCATTTACAATATTCATTGATTTTTGCCATTGAAAAACATGTTTTTCATATACCAGAAATGTTTGAAGCTACTGACTGAATGAAAGGAGCTGGCATCTCACGCTCTTTGAATCTTCTTTATCATGCTAGGATTAGCAGGAAAAAGCAAAAAATTTAAGAATTGCACCTTGCAATGTGGAGATATTACTGTTTGTGCATTTACAATATTCATTGATTTTTGCCATTGAAAAACATGTTTTTCATATACCAGAAATGTTTGAAGCTACTGACTGAATGAAAGGAGCTGGCATCTCACTCTCTTTGAATCTTCTTTATCATGCTAGGATTAACAGGAAAAAGCTAAAAATTTCAGAATTGCACCGTGCAATGTGGAGATATTACTGTTTGTGCATTTACAATATTCATTGATTTTTGCCATTGAAAAACATGTTTTTCATATACCAGAAATGTTTGAAGCTACTGACTGAATGAAAGGAGCTGGCATCTCACTCTCTTTGAATCTTCTTTATCATGCTAGGATTAACAGGAAAAAGCAAAAAATTTCAGAATTGCACCTTGCAATGTGGAGATATTACTGTTTGTGCATTTACAATATTCATTGATTTTTGCCATTGAAAAACATGTTTTTCATATACCAGAAATGTTTGAAGCTACTGACTGAATGAAAGGAGCTGGCATCTCACTCTCTTTGAATCTTCTTTATCATGCTAGGATTAACAGGAAAAAGCTAAAAATTTCAGAATTGCACCGTGCAATGTGGAGATATTACTGTTTGTGCATTTACAATATTCATTGATTTTTGCATTGAAAAACATGTTTTTCATATACCAGAAATGTTTGAAGCTACTGACTGAATGAAAGGAGCTGGCATCTCACTCTCTTTGAATCTTCTTTATCATGCTAGGATTAGCAGGAAAAAGCAAAAAATTTCAGAATTGCACCTTGCAATGTGGAGATATTACTGTTTGTGCATTTACAATATTCATTGATTTTTGCCATTGAAAAACATGTTTTTCATATACCAGAAATGTTTGAAGCTACTGACTGAATGAAAGGAGCTGGCATCTCACTCTCTTTGAATCTTCTTTATCATGCTAGGATTAGCAGGAAAAAGCAAAAAATTTCAGAATTGCACCTTGCAATGTGGAGATATTACTGTTTGTGCATTTACAATATTCATTGATTTTTGCCATTGAAAAACATGTTTTTCATATACCAGAAATGTTTGAAGCTACTGACTGAATGAAAGGAGCTGGCATCTCACTCTCTTTGAATCTTCTTTATCATGCTAGGATTAACAGGAAAAAGCAAAAAATTTCAGAATTGCACCTTGCAATGTGGAGATATTACTGTTTGTGCATTTACAATATTCATTGATTTTTGCCATTGAAAAACATGTTTTTCATATACCAGAAATGTTTGAAGCTACTGACTGAATGAAAGGAGCTGGCATCTCACTCTCTTTGAATCTTCTTTATCATGCTAGGATTAGCAGGAAAAAGCAAAAAATTTCAGAATTGCACCTTGCAATGTGGAGATATTACTGTTTGTGCATTTACAATATTCATTGATTTTTGCCATTGAAAAACATGTTTTTCATATACCAGAAATGTTTGAAGCTACTGACTGAATGAAAGGAGCTGGCATCTCACTCTCTTTGAATCTTCTTTATCATGCTAGGATTAGCAGGAAAAAGCAAAAAATTTCAGAATTGCACCTTGCAATGTGGAGATATTACTGTTTGTGCATTTACAATATTCATTGATTTTTGCCATTGAAAAACGTCCAGAAATGTTTGAAGCTACTGACTGAATGAAAGGAGCTGGCATCTCACTCTCTTTGAATCTTCTTTATCATGCTAGGATTAGCAGGAAAAAGCAAAAAATTTCAGAATTGCACCTTGCAATGTGGAGATATTACTGTTTGTGCATTTACAATATTCATTGATTTTTGCCATTGAAAAACATGTTTTTCATATACCAGAAATGTTTGAAGCTACTGACTGAATGAAAGGAGCTGGCATCTCACTCTCTTTGAATCTTCTTTATCATGCTAGGATTAACAGGAAAAAGCAAAAAATTTCAGAATTGCACCTTGCAATGTGGAGATATTACTGTTTGTGCATTTACAATATTCATTGATTTTTGCCATTGAAAAACATGTTTTTCATATACCAGAAATGTTTGAAGCTACTGACTGAATGAAAGGAGCTGGCATCTCACTCTCTTTGAATCTTCTTTATCATGCTAGGATTAACAGGAAAAAGCTAAAAATTTCAGAATTGCACCGTGCAATGTGGAGATATTACTGTTTGTGCATTTACAATATTCATTGATTTTTGCCATTGAAAAACATGTTTTTCATATACCAGAAATGTTTGAAGCTACTGACTGAATGAAAGGAGCTGGCATCTCACGCTCTTTGAATCTTCTTTATCATGCTAGGATTAGCAGGAAAAAGCAAAAAATTTAAGAATTGCACCTTGCAATGTGGAGATATTACTGTTTGTGCATTTACAATATTCATTGATTTTTGCCATTGAAAAACATGTTTTTCATATACCAGAAATGTTTGAAGCTACTGACTGAATGAAAGGAGCTGGCATCTCACTCTCTTTGAATCTTCTTTATCATGCTAGGATTAACAGGAAAAAGCTAAAAATTTCAGAATTGCACCGTGCAATGTGGAGATATTACTGTTTGTGCATTTACAATATTCATTGATTTTTGCCATTGAAAAACATGTTTTTCATATACCAGAAATGTTTGAAGCTACTGACTGAATGAAAGGAGCTGGCATCTCACTCTCTTTGAATCTTCTTTATCATGCTAGGATTAACAGGAAAAAGCTAAAAATTTCAGAATTGCACCGTGCAATGTGGAGATATTACTGTTTGTGCATTTACAATATTCATTGATTTTTGCCATTGAAAAACATGTTTTTCATATACCAGAAATGTTTGAAGCTACTGACTGAATGAAAGGAGCTGGCATCTCACTCTCTTTGAATCTTCTTTATCATGCTAGGATTAGCAGGAAAAAGCAAAAAATTTCAGAATTGCACCTTGCAATGTGGAGATATTACTGTTTGTGCATTTACAATATTCATTGATTTTTGCCATTGAAAAACATGTTTTTCATATACCAGAAATGTTTGAAGCTACTGACTGAATGAAAGGAGCTGGCATCTCACTCTCTTTGAATCTTCTTTATCATGCTAGGATTAACAGGAAAAAGCAAAAAATTTCAGAATTGCACCTTGCAATGTGGAGATATTACTGTTTGTGCATTTACAATATTCATTGATTTTTGCCATTGAAAAACATGTTTTTCATATACCAGAAATGTTTGAAGCTACTGACTGAATGAAAGGAGCTGGCATCTCACTCTCTTTGAATCTTCTTTATCATGCTAGGATTAACAGGAAAAAGCTAAAAATTTCAGAATTGCACCGTGCAATGTGGAGATATTACTGTTTGTGCATTTACAATATTCATTGATTTTTGCCATTGAAAAACATGTTTTTCATATACCAGAAATGTTTGAAGCTACTGACTGAATGAAAGGAGCTGGCATCTCACTCTCTTTGAATCTTCTTTATCATGCTAGGATTAACAGGAAAAAGCTAAAAATTTCAGAATTGCACCGTGCAATGTGGAGATATTACTGTTTGTGCATTTACAATATTCATTGATTTTTGCCATTGAAAAACATGTTTTTCATATACCAGAAATGTTTGAAGCTACTGACTGAATGAAAGGAGCTGGCATCTCACTCTCTTTGAATCTTCTTTATCATGCTAGGATTAGCAGGAAAAAGCAAAAAATTTCAGAATTGCACCTTGCAATGTGGAGATATTACTGTTTGTGCATTTACAATATTCATTGATTTTTGCCATTGAAAAACATGTTTTTCATATACCAGAAATGTTTGAAGCTACTGACTGAATGAAAGGAGCTGGCATCTCACTCTCTTTGAATCTTCTTTATCATGCTAGGATTAACAGGAAAAAGCAAAAAATGTCAGAATTGCACCTTGCAATGTGGAGATATTACTGTTTGTGCATTTACAATATTCATTGATTTTTGCCATTGAAAAACATGTTTTTCATATACCAGAAATGTTTGAAGCTACTGACTGAATGAAAGGAGCTGGCATCTCACTCTCTTTGAATCTTCTTTATCATGCTAGGATTAACAGGAAAAAGCTAAAAATTTCAGAATTGCACCGTGCAATGTGGAGATATTACTGTTTGTGCATTTACAATATTCATTGATTTTTGCCATTGAAAAACATGTTTTTCATATACCAGAAATGTTTGAAGCTACTGACTGAATGAAAGGAGCTGGCATCTCACTCTCTTTGAATCTTCTTTATCATGCTAGGATTAGCAGGAAAAAGCAAAAAATTTCAGAATTGCACCTTGCAATGTGGAGATATTACTGTTTGTGCATTTACAATATTCATTGATTTTTGCCATTGAAAAACATGTTTTTCATATACCAGAAATGTTTGAAGCTACTGACTGAATGAAAGGAGCTGGCATCTCACTCTCTTTGAATCTTCTTTATCATGCTAGGATTAACAGGAAAAAGCAAAAAATTTCAGAATTGCACCTTGCAATGTGGAGATATTACTGTTTGTGCATTTACAATATTCATTGATTTTTGCCATTGAAAAACATGTTTTTCATATACCAGAAATGTTTGAAGCTACTGACTGAATGAAAGGAGCTGGCATCTCACTCTCTTTGAATCTTCTTTATCATGCTAGGATTAACAGGAAAAAGCTAAAAATTTCAGAATTGCACCGTGCAATGTGGAGATATTACTGTTTGTGCATTTACAATATTCATTGATTTTTGCCATTGAAAAACATGTTTTTCATATACCAGAAATGTTTGAAGCTACTGACTGAATGAAAGGAGCTGGCATCTCACTCTCTTTGAATCTTCTTTATCATGCTAGGACTAGCAGGAAAAAGCAAAAAATTTCAGAATTGCACCTTGCAATGTGGAGATATTACTGTTTGTGCATTTACAATATTCATTGATTTTTGCCATTGAAAAACATGTTTTTCATATACCAGAAATGTTTGAAGCTACTGACTGAATGAAAGGAGCTGGCATCTCACTCTCTTTGAATCTTCTTTATCATGCTAGGATTAACAGGAAAAAGCTAAAAATTTCAGAATTGCACCGTGCAATGTGGAGATATTACTGTTTGTGCATTTACAATATTCATTGATTTTTGCCATTGAAAAACATGTTTTTCATATACCAGAAATGTTTGAAGCTACTGACTGAATGAAAGGAGCTGGCATCTCACTCTCTTTGAATCTTCTTTATCATGCTAGGATTAACAGGAAAAAGCAAAAAATTTCAGAATTGCACCTTGCAATGTGGAGATATTACTGTTTGTGCATTTACAATATTCATTGATTTTTGCCATTGAAAAACATGTTTTTCATATACCAGAAATGTTTGAAGCTACTGACTGAATGAAAGGAGCTGGCATCTCACTCTCTTTGAATCTTCTTTATCATGCTAGGATTAACAGGAAAAAGCTAAAAATTTCAGAATTGCACCGTGCAATGTGGAGATATTACTGTTTGTGCATTTACAATATTCATTGATTTTTGCATTGAAAAACATGTTTTTCATATACCAGAAATGTTTGAAGCTACTGACTGAATGAAAGGAGCTGGCATCTCACTCTCTTTGAATCTTCTTTATCATGCTAGGATTAGCAGGAAAAAGCAAAAAATTTCAGAATTGCACCTTGCAATGTGGAGATATTACTGTTTGTGCATTTACAATATTCATTGATTTTTGCCATTGAAAAACATGTTTTTCATATACCAGAAATGTTTGAAGCTACTGACTGAATGAAAGGAGCTGGCATCTCACTCTCTTTGAATCTTCTTTATCATGCTAGGATTAGCAGGAAAAAGCAAAAAATTTCAGAATTGCACCTTGCAATGTGGAGATATTACTGTTTGTGCATTTACAATATTCATTGATTTTTGCCATTGAAAAACATGTTTTTCATATACCAGAAATGTTTGAAGCTACTGACTGAATGAAAGGAGCTGGCATCTCACTCTCTTTGAATCTTTATCATGCTAGGATTAACAGGAAAAAGCAAAAAATTTCAGAATTGCACCTTGCAATGTGGAGATATTACTGTTTGTGCATTTACAATATTCATTGATTTTTGCCATTGAAAAACATGTTTTTCATATACCAGAAATGTTTGAAGCTACTGACTGAATGAAAGGAGCTGGCATCTCACTCTCTTTGAATCTTCTTTATCATGCTAGGATTAGCAGGAAAAAGCAAAAAATTTCAGAATTGCACCTTGCAATGTGGAGATATTACTGTTTGTGCATTTACAATATTCATTGATTTTTGCCATTGAAAAACATGTTTTTCATATACCAGAAATGTTTGAAGCTACTGACTGAATGAAAGGAGCTGGCATCTCACTCTCTTTGAATCTTCTTTATCATGCTAGGATTAGCAGGAAAAAGCAAAAAATTTCAGAATTGCACCTTGCAATGTGGAGATATTACTGTTTGTGCATTTACAATATTCATTGATTTTTGCCATTGAAAAACGTCCAGAAATGTTTGAAGCTACTGACTGAATGAAAGGAGCTGGCATCTCACTCTCTTTGAATCTTCTTTATCATGCTAGGATTAGCAGGAAAAAGCAAAAAATTTCAGAATTGCACCTTGCAATGTGGAGATATTACTGTTTGTGCATTTACAATATTCATTGATTTTTGCCATTGAAAAACATGTTTTTCATATACCAGAAATGTTTGAAGCTACTGACTGAATGAAAGGAGCTGGCATCTCACTCTCTTTGAATCTTCTTTATCATGCTAGGATTAACAGGAAAAAGCAAAAAATTTCAGAATTGCACCTTGCAATGTGGAGATATTACTGTTTGTGCATTTACAATATTCATTGATTTTTGCCATTGAAAAACATGTTTTTCATATACCAGAAATGTTTGAAGCTACTGACTGAATGAAAGGAGCTGGCATCTCACTCTCTTTGAATCTTCTTTATCATGCTAGGATTAACAGGAAAAAGCTAAAAATTTCAGAATTGCACCGTGCAATGTGGAGATATTACTGTTTGTGCATTTACAATATTCATTGATTTTTGCCATTGAAAAACATGTTTTTCATATACCAGAAATGTTTGAAGCTACTGACTGAATGAAAGGAGCTGGCATCTCACTCTCTTTGAATCTTCTTTATCATGCTAGGATTAGCAGGAAAAAGCAAAAAATTTCAGAATTGCACCTTGCAATGTGGAGATATTAATGTTTGTGCATTTACAATATTCATTGATTTTTGCCATTGAAAAACATGTTTTTCATATACCAGAAATGTTTGAAGCTACTGACTGAATGAAAGGAGCTGGCATCTCACTCTCTTTGAATCTTCTTTATCATGCTAGGATTAACAGGAAAAAGCTAAAAATTTCAGAATTGCACCGTGCAATGTGGAGATATTACTGTTTGTGCATTTACAATATTCATTGATTTTTGCCTTGAAAAACATGTTTTTCATATACCAGAAATGTTTGAAGCTACTGACTGAATGAAAGGAGCTGGCATCTCACTCTCTGAATCTTCTTTATCATGCTAGGATTAGCAGGAAAAAGCAAAAAATTTCAGAATTGCACCTTGCAATGTGGAGATATTACTGTTTGTGCATTTACAATATTCATTGATTTTTGCCATTGAAAAACATGTTTTTCATATACCAGAAATGTTTGAAGCTACTGACTGAATGAAAGGAGCTGGCATCTCACTCTCTTTGAATCTTCTTTATCATGCTAGGATTAGCAGGAAAAAGCAAAAAATTTCAGAATTGCACCTTGCAATGTGGAGATATTACTGTTTGTGCATTTACAATATTCATTGATTTTTGCCATTGAAAAACATGTTTTTCATATACCAGAAATGTTTGAAGCTACTGACTGAATGAAAGGAGCTGGCATCTCACTCTTTGAATGTTCTTTATCATGCTAGGATTAGCAGGAAAAAGCAAAAAATTTCAGAATTGCACCTTGCAATGTGGAGATATTACTGTTTGTGCATTTACAATATTCATTGATTTTTGCCATTGAAAAACATGTTTTTCATATACCAGAAATGTTTGAAGCTACTGACTGAATGAAAGGAGCTGGCATCTCACTCTCTTTGAATCTTCTTTATCATGCTAGGATTAACAGGAAAAAGCTAAAAATTTCAGAATTGCACAGTGCAATGTGGAGATATTACTGTTTGTGCATTTACAATATTCATTGATTTTTGCCATTGAAAAACATGTTTTTCATATACCAGAAATGTTTGAAGCTACTGACTGAATGAAAGGAGCTGGCATCTCACTCTCTTTGAATCTTCTTTATCATGCTAGGATTAACAGGAAAAAGCTAAAAATTTCAGAATTGCACCGTGCAATGTGGAGATATTACTGTTTGTGCATTTACAATATTCATTGATTTTTGCCATTGAAAAACATGTTTTTCATATACCAGAAATGTTTGAAGCTACTGACTGAATGAAAGGAGCTGGCATCTCACTCTCTTTGAATCTTCTTTATCATGCTAGGATTAACAGGAAAAAGCTAAAAATTTCAGAATTGCACCGTGCAATGTGGAGATATTACTGTTTGTGCATTTACAATATTCATTGATTTTTGCCATTGAAAAACATGTTTTTCATATACCAGAAATGTTTGAAGCTACTGACTGAATGAAAGGAGCTGGCATCTCACTCTCTTTGAATCTTCTTTATCATGCTAGGATTAACAGGAAAAAGCTAAAAATTTCAGAATTGCACCGTGCAATGTGGAGATATTACTGTTTGTGCATTTACAATATTCATTGATTTTTGCCATTGAAAAACATGTTTTTCATATACCAGAAATGTTTGAAGCTACTGACTGAATGAAAGGAGCTGGCATCTCACTCTCTTTGAATCTTCTTTATCATGCTAGGATTAGCAGGAAAAAGCAAAAAATTTCAGAATTGCACCTTGCAATGTGGAGATATTACTGTTTGTGCATTTACAATATTCATTGATTTTTGCCATTGAAAAACATGTTTTTCATATACCAGAAATGTTTGAAGCTACTGACTGAATGAAAGGAGCTGGCATCTCACTCTCTTTGAATCTTCTTTATCATGCTAGGATTAACAGGAAAAAGCAAAAAATTTCAGAATTGCACCTTGCAATGTGGAGATATTACTGTTTGTGCATTTACAATATTCATTGATTTTTGCCATTGAAAAACATGTTTTTCATATACCAGAAATGTTTGAAGCTACTGACTGAATGAAAGGAGCTGGCATCTCACTCTCTTTGAATCTTCTTTATCATGCTAGGATTAACAGGAAAAAGCTAAAAATTTCAGAATTGCACCGTGCAATGTGGAGATATTACTGTTTGTGCATTTACAATATTCATTGATTTTTGCCATTGAAAAACATGTTTTTCATATACCAGAAATGTTTGAAGCTACTGACTGAATGAAAGGAGCTGGCATCTCACTCTCTTTGAATCTTCTTTATCATGCTAGGATTAGCAGGAAAAAGCAAAAAATTTCAGAATTGCACCTTGCAATGTGGAGATATTACTGTTTGTGCATTTACAATATTCATTGATTTTTGCCATTGAAAAACATGTTTTTCATATACCAGAAATGTTTGAAGCTACTGACTGAATGAAAGGAGCTGGCATCTCACTCTCTTTGAATCTTCTTTATCATGCTAGGATTAACAGGAAAAAGCAAAAAATTTCAGAATTGCTCCTTGCAATGTGGAGATATTACTGTTTGTGCATTTACAATATTCATTGATTTTTGCCATTGAAAAACATGTTTTTCATATACCAGAAATGTTTGAAGCTACTGACTGAATGAAAGGAGCTGGCATCTCACTCTCTTTGAATCTTCTTTATCATGCTAGGATTAACAGGAAAAAGCTAAAAATTTCAGAATTGCACCGTGCAATGTGGAGATATTACTGTTTGTGCATTTACAATATTCATTGATTTTTGCCATTGAAAAACGTTTTTCATATACCAGAAATGTTTGAAGCTACTGACTGAATGAAAGGAGCTGGCATCTCACTCTCTTTGAATCTTCTTTATCATGCTAGGATTAGCAGGAAAAAGCAAAAAATTTCAGAATTGCACCTTGCAATGTGGAGATATTACTGTTTGTGCATTTACAATATTCATTGATTTTTGCCATTGAAAAACATGTTTTTCATATACCAGAAATGTTTGAAGCTACTGACTGAATGAAAGGAGCTGGCATCTCACTCTCTTTGAATCTTCTTTATCATGCTAGGATTAACAGGAAAAAGCAAAAAATTTCAGAATTGCACCTTGCAATGTGGAGATATTACTGTTTGTGCATTTACAATATTCATTGATTTTTGCCATTGAAAAACATGTTTTTCATATACCAGAAATGTTTGAAGCTACTGACTGAATGAAAGGAGCTGGCATCTCACTCTCTTTGAATCTTCTTTATCATGCTAGGATTAACAGGAAAAAGCAAAAAATTTCAGAATTGCACCTTGCAATGTGGAGATATTACTGTTTGTGCATTTACAATATTCATTGATTTTTGCCATTGAAAAACATGTTTTTCATATACCAGAAATGTTTGAAGCTACTGACTGAATGAAAGGAGCTGGCATCTCACTCTCTTTGAATCTTCTTTATCATGCTAGGATTAACAGGAAAAAGCTAAAAATTTCAGAATTGCACCGTGCAATGTGGAGATATTACTGTTTGTGCATTTACAATATTCATTGATTTTTGCATTGAAAAACATGTTTTTCATATACCAGAAATGTTTGAAGCTACTGACTGAATGAAAGGAGCTGGCATCTCACTCTCTTTGAATCTTCTTTATCATGCTAGGATTAACAGGAAAAAGCTAAAAATTTCAGAATTGCACCGTGCAATGTGGAGATATTACTGTTTGTGCATTTACAATATTCATTGATTTTTGCCATTGAAAAACATGTTTTTCATATACCAGAAATGTTTGAAGCTACTGACTGAATGAAAGGAGCTGGCATCTCACTCTCTTTGAATCTTCTTTATCATGCTAGGATTAGCAGGAGAAAGCAAAAAATTTCAGAATTGCACCTTGCAATGTGGAGATATTACTGTTTGTGCATTTACAATATTCATTGATTTTTGCCATTGAAAAACATGTTTTTCATATACCAGAAATGTTTGAAGCTACTGACTGAATGAAAGGAGCTGGCATCTCACTCTCTTTGAATCTTCTTTATCATGCTAGGATTAACAGGAAAAAGCAAAAAATTTCAGAATTGCACCTTGCAATGTGGAGATATTACTGTTTGTGCATTTACAATATTCATTGATTTTTGCCATTGAAAAACATGTTTTTCATATACCAGAAATGTTTGAAGCTACTGACTGAATGAAAGGAGCTGGCATCTCACTCTCTTTGAATCTTCTTTATCATGCTAGGATTAACAGGAAAAAGCTAAAAATTTCAGAATTGCACCGTGCAATGTGGAGATATTACTGTTTGTGCATTTACAATATTCATTGATTTTTGCCATTGAAAAACGTTTTTCATATACCAGAAATGTTTGAAGCTACTGACTGAATGAAAGGAGCTGGCATCTCACTCTTTGAATCTTCTTTATCATGCTAGGATTAGCAGGAAAAAGCAAAAAATTTCAGAATTGCACCTTGCAATGTGGAGATATTACTGTTTGTGCATTTACAATATTCATTGATTTTTGCCATTGAAAAACATGTTTTTCATATACCAGAAATGTTTGAAGCTACTGACTGAATGAAAGGAGCTGGCATCTCACTCTCTTTGAATCTTCTTTATCATGCTAGGATTAACAGGAAAAAGCAAAAAATTTCAGAATTGCACCTTGCAATGTGGAGATATTACTGTTTGTGCATTTACAATATTCATTGATTTTTGCCATTGAAAAACATGTTTTTCATATACCAGAAATGTTTGAAGCTACTGACTGAATGAAAGGAGCTGGCATCTCACTCTCTTTGAATCTTCTTTATCATGCTAGGATTAACAGGAAAAAGCAAAAAATTTCAGAATTGCACCTTGCAATGTGGAGATATTACTGTTTGTGCATTTACAATATTCATTGATTTTTGCCATTGAAAAACATGTTTTTCATATACCAGAAATGTTTGAAGCTACTGACTGAATGAAAGGAGCTGGCATCTCACTCTCTTTGAATCTTCTTTATCATGCTAGGATTAACAGGAAAAAGCTAAAAATTTCAGAATTGCACCGTGCAATGTGGAGATATTACTGTTTGTGCATTTACAATATTCATTGATTTTTGCCATTGAAAAACGTTTTTCATATACCAGAAATGTTTGAAGCTACTGACTGAATGAAAGGAGCTGGCATCTCACTCTTTGAATCTTCTTTATCATGCTAGGATTAGCAGGAAAAAGCAAAAAATTTCAGAATTGCACCTTGCAATGTGGAGATATTACTGTTTGTGCATTTACAATATTCATTGATTTTTGCCATTGAAAAACATGTTTTTCATATACCAGAAATGTTTGAAGCTACTGACTGAATGAAAGGAGCTGGCATCTCACTCTCTTTGAATCTTCTTTATCATGCTAGGATTAACAGGAAAAAGCAAAAAATTTCAGAATTGCACCTTGCAATGTGGAGATATTACTGTTTGTGCATTTACAATATTCATTGATTTTTGCCATTGAAAAACATGTTTTTCATATACCAGAAATGTTTGAAGCTACTGACTGAATGAAAGGAGCTGGCATCTCACTCTCTTTGAATCTTCTTTATCATGCTAGGATTAACAGGAAAAAGCAAAAAATTTCAGAATTGCACCTTGCAATGTGGAGATATTACTGTTTGTGCATTTACAATATTCATTGATTTTTGCCATTGAAAAACATGTTTTTCATATACCAGAAATGTTTGAAGCTACTGACTGAATGAAAGGAGCTGGCATCTCACTCTCTTTGAATCTTCTTTATCATGCTAGGATTAACAGGAAAAAGCTAAAAATTTCAGAATTGCACCGTGCAATGTGGAGATATTACTGTTTGTGCATTTACAATATTCATTGATTTTTGCATTGAAAAACATGTTTTTCATATACCAGAAATGTTTGAAGCTACTGACTGAATGAAAGGAGCTGGCATCTCACTCTCTTTGAATCTTCTTTATCATGCTAGGATTAGCAGGAAAAAGCAAAAAATTTCAGAATTGCACCTTGCAATGTGGAGATATTACTGTTTGTGCATTTACAATATTCATTGATTTTTGCCATTGAAAAACATGTTTTTCATATACCAGAAATGTTTGAAGCTACTGACAATGAAAGGAGCTGGCATCTCACTCTCTTTGAATCTTCTTTATCATGCTAGGATTAGCAGGAAAAAGCAAAAAATTTCAGAATTGCACCTTGCAATGTGGAGATATTACTGTTTGTGCATTTACAATATTCATTGATTTTTGCCATTGAAAAACATGTTTTTCATATACCAGAAATGTTTGAAGCTACTGACTGAATGAAAGGAGCTGGCATCTCACTCTCTTTGAATCTTCTTTATCATGCTAGGATTAACAGGAAAAAGCTAAAAATTTCAGAATTGCACCGTGCAATGTGGAGATATTACTGTTTGTGCATTTACAATATTCATTGATTTTTGCCATTGAAAAACATGTTTTTCATATACCAGAAATGTTTGAAGCTACTGACTGAATGAAAGGAGCTGGCATCTCACTCTCTTTGAATCTTCTTTATCATGCTAGGATTAGCAGGAAAAAGCAAAAAATTTCAGAATTGCACCTTGCAATGTGGAGATATTACTGTTTGTGCATTTACAATATTCATTGATTTTTGCCATTGAAAAACATGTTTTTCATATACCAGAAATGTTTGAAGCTACTGACTGAATGAAAGGAGCTGGCATCTCACTCTCTTTGAATCTTCTTTATCATGCTAGGATTAACAGGAAAAAGCTAAAAATTTCAGAATTGCACCGTGCAATGTGGAGATATTACTGTTTGTGCATTTACAATATTCATTGATTTTTGCCATTGAAAAACATGTTTTTCATATACCAGAAATGTTTGAAGCTACTGACTGAATGAAAGGAGCTGGCATCTCACTCTCTTTGAATCTTCTTTATCATGCTAGGATTAGCAGGAAAAAGCAAAAAATTTCAGAATTGCACCTTGCAATGTGGAGATATTACTGTTTGTGCATTTACAATATTCATTGATTTTTGCCATTGAAAAACATGTTTTTCATATACCAGAAATGTTTGAAGCTACTGACTGAATGAAAGGAGCTGGCATCTCACTCTCTTTGAATCTTCTTTATCATGCTAGGATTAACAGGAAAAAGCTAAAAATTTCAGAATTGCACCGTGCAATGTGGAGATATTACTGTTTGTGCATTTACAATATTCATTGATTTTTGCCATTGAAAAACATGTTTTTCATATACCAGAAATGTTTGAAGCTACTGACTGAATGAAAGGAGCTGGCATCTCACTCTCTTTGAATCTTCTTTATCATGCTAGGATTAACAGGAAAAAGCAAAAAATTTCAGAATTGCACCTTGCAATGTGGAGATATTACTGTTTGTGCATTTACAATATTCATTGATTTTTGCCATTGAAAAACATGTTTTTCATATACCAGAAATGTTTGAAGCTACTGACTGAATGAAAGGAGCTGGCATCTCACTCTCTTTGAATCTTCTTTATCATGCTAGGATTAACAGGAAAAAGCTAAAAATTTCAGAATTGCACCGTGCAATGTGGAGATATTACTGTTTGTGCATTTACAATATTCATTGATTTTTGCCATTGAAAAACATGTTTTTCATATACCAGAAATGTTTGAAGCTACTGACTGAATGAAAGGAGCTGGCATCTCACTCTCTTTGAATCTTCTTTATCATGCTAGGATTAGCAGGAAAAAGCAAAAAATTTCAGAATTGCACCTTGCAATGTGGAGATATTACTGTTTGTGCATTTACAATATTCATTGATTTTTGCCATTGAAAAACATGTTTTTCATATACCAGAAATGTTTGAAGCTACTGACTGAATGAAAGGAGCTGGCATCTCACTCTCTTTGAATCTTCTTTATCATGCTAGGATTAACAGGAAAAAGCAAAAAATTTCAGAATTGCACCTTGCAATGTGGAGATATTACTGTTTGTGCATTTACAATATTCATTGATTTTTGCCATTGAAAAACATGTTTTTCATATACCAGAAATGTTTGAAGCTACTGACTGAATGAAAGGAGCTGGCATCTCACTCTCTTTGAATCTTCTTTATCATGCTAGGATTAGCAGGAAAAAGCAAAAAATTTCAGAATTGCACCTTGCAATGTGGAGATATTACTGTTTGTGCATTTACAATATTCATTGATTTTTGCCATTGAAAAACATGTTTTTCATATACCAGAAATGTTTGAAGCTACTGACTGAATGAAAGGAGCTGGCATCTCACTCTCTTTGAATCTTCTTTATCATGCTAGGATTAGCAGGAAAAAGCAAAAAATTTCAGAATTGCACCTTGCAATGTGGAGATATTACTGTTTGTGCATTTACAATATTCATTGATTTTTGCCATTGAAAAACGTCCAGAAATGTTTGAAGCTACTGACTGAATGAAAGGAGCTGGCATCTCACTCTCTTTGAATCTTCTTTATCATGCTAGGATTAGCAGGAAAAAGCAAAAAATTTCAGAATTGCACCTTGCAATGTGGAGATATTACTGTTTGTGCATTTACAATATTCATTGATTTTTGCCATTGAAAAACATGTTTTTCATATACCAGAAATGTTTGAAGCTACTGACTGAATGAAAGGAGCTGGCATCTCACTCTCTTTGAATCTTCTTTATCATGCTAGGATTAACAGGAAAAAGCAAAAAATTTCAGAATTGCACCTTGCAATGTGGAGATATTACTGTTTGTGCATTTACAATATTCATTGATTTTTGCCATTGAAAAACATGTTTTTCATATACCAGAAATGTTTGAAGCTACTGACTGAATGAAAGGAGCTGGCATCTTAAAAAGCTAAAAATTTCAGAATTGCACCGTGCAATGTGGAGATATTACTGTTTGTGCATTTACAATATTCATTGATTTTTGCCATTAAAAACATGTTTTTCATATACCAGAAATGTTTGAAGCTACTGACTGAATGAAAGGAGCTGGCATCTCACTCTCTTATTTACAATATTCATTGATTTTTGCCATTGAAAAACATGTTTTTCATATACCAGAAATGTTTGAAGCTACTGACTGAATGAAAGGAGCTGGCATCTCACTCTCTTTGAATCTTCTTTATCATGCTAGGATTAACAGGAAAAAGCAAAAAATTTCAGAATTGCACCTTGCAATGTGGAGATATTACTGTTTGTGCATTTACAATATTCATTGATTTTTGCCATTGAAAAACGTCCAGAAATGTTTGAAGCTACTGACTGAATGAAAGGAGCTGGCATCTCACTCTCTTTGAATCTTCTTTATCATGCTAGGATTAACAGGAAAAAGCAAAAATTTCAGAATTGCACCTTGCAATGTGGAGATATTACTGTTTGTGCATTTACAATATTCATTGATTTTTGCCATTGAAAAACATGTATACCAGAAATGTTTGAAGCTACTGACTGAATGAAAGGAGCTGGCATCTCACTCTCTTTGAATCTTCTTTATCATGCTAGGATTAGCAGGAAAAAGCAAAAAATTTCAGAATTGCACCTTGCAATGTGGAGATATTACTGTTTGTGCATTTACAATATTCATTGATTTTTGCCATTGAAAAACATGTTTTTCATATACCAGAAATGTTTGAAGCTACTGACTGAATGAAAGGAGCTGGCATCTCACTCTCTTTGAATCTTCTTTATCATGCTAGGATTAGCAGGAAAAAGCAAAAAATTTCAGAATTGCACCTTGCAATGTGGAGATATTACTGTTTGTGCATTTACAATATTCATTGATTTTTGCCATTGAAAAACATGTTTTTCATATACCAGAAATGTTTGAAGCTACTGACTGAATGAAAGGAGCTGGCATCTCACTCTCTTTGAATCTTCTTTATCATGCTAGGATTAACAGGAAAAAGCAAAAAATTTCAGAATTGCACCTTGCAATGTGGAGATATTACTGTTTGTGCATTTACAATATTCATTGATTTTTGCCATTGAAAAACGTCCAGAAATGTTTGAAGCTACTGACTGAATGAAAGGAGCTGGCATCTCACTCTCTTTGAATCTTCTTTATCATGCTAGGATTAACAGGAAAAAGCTAAAAAATTTCAGAATTGCACCTTGCAATGTGGAGATATTACTGTTTGTGCATTTACAATATTCATTGATTTTTGCCATTGAAAAACATGTTTTTCATATACCAGAAATGTTTGAAGCTACTGACTGAATGAAAGGAGCTGGCATCTCACTCTCTTTGAATCTTCTTTATCATGCTAGGATTAGCAGGAAAAAGCAAAAAATTTCAGAATTGCACCTTGCAATGTGGAGATATTACTGTTTGTGCATTTACAATATTCATTGATTTTTGCCATTGAAAAACATGTTTTTCATATACCAGAAATGTTTGAAGCTACTGACTGAATGAAAGGAGCTGGCATCTCACTCTCTTTGAATCTTCTTTATCATGCTAGGATTAGCAGGAAAAAGCAAAAAATTTCAGAATTGCACCTTGCAATGTGGAGATATTACTGTTTGTGCATTTACAATATTCATTGATTTTTGCCATTGAAAAACATGTTTTTCATATACCAGAAATGTTTGAAGCTACTGACTGAATGAAAGGAGCTGGCATCTCACTCTCTTTGAATCTTCTTTATCATGCTAGGATTAGCAGGAAAAAGCAAAAAATTTCAGAATTGCACCTTGCAATGTGGAGATATTACTGTTTGTGCATTTACAATATTCATTGATTTTTGCCATTGAAAAACATGTTTTTCATATACCAGAAATGTTTGAAGCTACTGACTGAATGAAAGGAGCTGGCATCTCACTCTCTTTGAATCTTCTTTATCATGCTAGGATTAGCAGGAAAAAGCAAAAAATTTCAGAATTGCACCTTGCAATGTGGAGATATTACTGTTTGTGCATTTACAATATTCATTGATTTTTGCCATTGAAAAACATGTTTTTCATATACCAGAAATGTTTGAAGCTACTGACTGAATGAAAGGAGCTGGCATCTCACTCTCTTTGAATCTTCTTTATCATGCTAGGATTAGCAGGAAAAAGCAAAAAATTTCAGAATTGCACCTTGCAATGTGGAGATATTACTGTTTGTGCATTTACAATATTCATTGATTTTTGCCATTGAAAAACATGTTTTTCATATACCAGAAATGTTTGAAGCTACTGACTGAATGAAAGGAGCTGGCATCTCACTCTCTTTGAATCTTCTTTATCATGCTAGGATTAGCAGGAAAAAGCAAAAAATTTCAGAATTGCACCTTGCAATGTGGAGATATTACTGTTTGTGCATTTACAATATTCATTGATTTTTGCCATTGAAAAACATGTTCCAGAAATGTTTGAAGCTACTGACTGAATGAAAGGAGCTGGCATCTCACTCTCTTTGAATCTTCTTTATCATGCTAGGATTAGCAGGAAAAAGCAAAAAATTTCAGAATTGCACCTTGCAATGTGGAGATATTACTGTTTGTGCATTTACAATATTCATTGATTTTTGCCATTGAAAAACATGTTTTTCATATACCAGAAATGTTTGAAGCTACTGACTGAATGAAAGGAGCTGGCATCTCACTCTCTTTGAATCTTCTTTATCATGCTAGGATTAGCAGGAAAAAGCAAAAAATTTCAGAATTGCACCTTGCAATGTGGAGATATTACTGTTTGTGCATTTACAATATTCATTGATTTTTGCCATTGAAAAACGTCCAGAAATGTTTGAAGCTACTGACTGAATGAAAGGAGCTGGCATCTCACTCTCTTTGAATCTTCTTTATCATGCTAGGATTAACAGGAAAAAGCAAAAAATTTCAGAATTGCACCTTGCAATGTGGAGATATTACTGTTTGTGCATTTACAATATTCATTGATTTTTGCCATTGAAAAACATGTTTTTCATATACCAGAAATGTTTGAAGCTACTGACTGAATGAAAGGAGCTGGCATCTCACTCTCTTTGAATCTTCTTTATCATGCTAGGATTAGCAGGAAAAAGCAAAAAATTTCAGAATTGCACCTTGCAATGTGGAGATATTACTGTTTGTGCATTTACAATATTCATTGATTTTTGCCATTGAAAAACATGTATTTCATATACCAGAAATGTTTGAAGCTACTGACTGAATGAAAGGAGCTGGCATCTCACTCTCTTTGAATCTTCTTTATCATGCTAGGATTAGCAGGAAAAAGCAAAAAATTTCAGAATTGCACCTTGCAATGTGGAGATATTACTGTTTGTGCATTTACAATATTCATTGATTTTTGCCATTGAAAAACATGTTTTTCATATACCAGAAATGTTTGAAGCTACTGACTGAATGAAAGGAGCTGGCATCTCACTCTCTTTGAATCTTCTTTATCATGCTAGGATTAGCAGGAAAAAGCAAAAAATTTCAGAATTGCACCTTGCAATGTGGAGATATTACTGTTTGTGCATTTACAATATTCATTGATTTTTGCCATTGAAAAACATGTTTTTCATATACC
This sequence comes from Phyllobates terribilis, assembly GCF_046119375.1. Lineage (NCBI taxonomy): Eukaryota > Metazoa > Chordata > Amphibia > Anura > Dendrobatidae > Phyllobates > Phyllobates terribilis. The sequence goes on from NW_027370601.1 coordinate 27,020, forward strand.
AGAAATGTTTGAAGCTACTGACTGAATGAAAGGAGCTGGCATCTCACTCTCTTTGAATCTTCTTTATCATGCTAGGATTAGCAGGAAAAAGCAAAAAATTTCAGAATTGCACCTTGCAATGTGGAGATATTACTGTTTGTGCATTTACAATATTCATTGATTTTTGCCATTGAAAAACATGTTTTTCATATACCAGAAATGTTTGAAGCTACTGACTGAATGAAAGGAGCTGGCATCTCACTCTCTTTGAATCTTCTTTATCATGCTAGGATTAGCAGGAAAAAGCAAAAAATTTCAGAATTGCACCTTGCAATGTGGAGATATTACTGTTTGTGCATTTACAATATTCATTGATTTTTGCCATTGAAAAACGTCCAGAAATGTTTGAAGCTACTGACTGAATGAAAGGAGCTGGCATCTCACTCTCTTTGAATCTTCTTTATCATGCTAGGATTAGCAGGAAAAAGCAAAAAATTTCAGAATTGCACCTTGCAATGTGGAGATATTACTGTTTGTGCATTTACAATATTCATTGATTTTTGCCATTGAAAAACGTTTTTCATATACCAGAAATGTTTGAAGCTACTGACTGAATGAAAGGAGCTGGCATCTCACTCTCTTTGAATCTTCTTTATCATGCTAGGATTAGCAGGGAAAAGCAAAAAATTTCAGAATTGCACCTTGCAATGTGGAGATATTACTGTTTGTGCATTTACAATATTCATTGATTTTTGCCATTGAAAAACGTCCAGAAATGTTTGAAGCTACTGACTGAATGAAAGGAGCTGGCATCTCACTCTCTTTGAATCTTCTTTATCATGCTAGGATTAGCAGGAAAAAGCAAAAAATTTCAGAATTGCACCTTGCAATGTGGAGATATTACTGTTTGTGCATTTACAATATTCATTGATTTTTGCCATTGAAAAACATGTTTTTCATATACCAGAAATGTTTGAAGCTACTGACTGAATGAAAGGAGCTGGCATCTCACTCTCTTTGAATCTTCTTTATCATGCTAGGATTAGCAGGAAAAAGCAAAAAATTTCAGAATTGCGCCTTGCAATGTGGAGATATTACTGTTTGTGCATTTACAATATTCATTGATTTTTGCCATTGAAAAACATGTTTTTCATATACCAGAAATGTTTGAAGCTACTGACTGAATGAAAGGAGCTGGCATCTCACTCTCTTTGAATCTTCTTTATCATGCTAGGATTAGCAGGAAAAAGCAAAAAATTTCAGAATTGCACCTTGCAATGTGGAGATATTACTGTTTGTGCATTTACAATATTCATTGATTTTTGCCATTGAAAAACATGTTTTTCATATACCAGAAATGTTTGAAGCTACTGACTGAATGAAAGGAGCTGGCATCTCACTCTCTTTGAATCTTCTTTATCATGCTAGGATTAACAGGAAAAAGCAAAAAATTTCAGAATTGCACCTTGCAATGTGGAGATATTACTGTTTGTGCATTTACAATATTCATTGATTTTTGCCATTGAAAAACGTCCAGAAATGTTTGAAGCTACTGACTGAATGAAAGGAGCTGGCATCTCACTCTCTTTGAATCTTCTTTATCATGCTAGGATTAGCAGGAAAAAGCAAAAAATTTCAGAATTGCACCTTGCAATGTGGAGATATTACTGTTTGTGCATTTACAATATTCATTGATTTTTGCCATTGAAAAACATGTTTTTCATATACCAGAAATGTTTGAAGCTACTGACTGAATGAAAGGAGCTGGCATCTCACTCTCTTTGAATCTTCTTTATCATGCTAGGATTAACAGGAAAAAGCAAAAAATTTCAGAATTGCACCTTGCAATGTGGAGATATTACTGTTTGTGCATTTACAATATTCATTGATTTTTGCCATTGAAAAACATGTTTTTCATATACCAGAAATGTTTGAAGCTACTGACTGAATGAAAGGAGCTGGCATCTCACTCTCTTTGAATCTTCTTTATCATGCTAGGATTAACAGGAAAAAGCAAAAAATTTCAGAATTGCACCTTGCAATGTGGAGATATTACTGTTTGTGCATTTACAATATTCATTGATTTTTGCCATTGAAAAACGTCCAGAAATGTTTGAAGCTACTGACTGAATGAAAGGAGCTGGCATCTCACTCTCTTTGAATCTTCTTTATCATGCTAGGATTAGCAGGAAAAAGCAAAAAATTTCAGAATTGCACCTTGCAATGTGGAGATATTACTGTTTGTGCATTTACAATATTCATTGATTTTTGCCATTGAAAAACATGTTTTTCATATACCAGAAATGTTTGAAGCTACTGACTGAATGAAAGGAGCTGGCATCTCACTCTCTTTGAATCTTCTTTATCATGCTAGGATTAGCAGGAAAAAGCAAAAAATTTCAGAATTGCACCTTGCAATGTGGAGATATTACTGTTTGTGCATTTACAATATTCATTGATTTTTGCCATTGAAAAACATGTTTTTCATATACCAGAAATGTTTGAAGCTACTGACTGAATGAAAGGAGCTGGCATCTCACTCTCTTTGAATCTTCTTTATCATGCTAGGATTAACAGGAAAAAGCAAAAAATTTCAGAATTGCACCTTGCAATGTGGAGATATTACTGTTTGTGCATTTACAATATTCATTGATTTTTGCCATTGAAAAACGTGTTTTTCATTATACCAGAAATGTTTGAAGCTACTGACTGAATGAAAGGAGCTGGCATCTCACTCTCTTTGAATCTTCTTTATCATGCTAGGATTAGCAGGAAAAAGCAAAAAATTTCAGAATTGCACCTTGCAATGTGGAGATATTACTGTTTGTGCATTTACAATATTCATTGATTTTTGCCATTGAAAAACATGTTTTTCATATACCAGAAATGTTTGAAGCTACTGACTGAATGAAAGGAGCTGGCATCTCACTCTCTTTGAATCTTCTTTATCATGCTAGGATTAGCAGGAAAAAGCAAAAAATTTCAGAATTGCACCTTGCAATGTGGAGATATTACTGTTTGTGCATTTACAATATTCATTGATTTTTGCCATTGAAAAACGTCCAGAAATGTTTGAAGCTACTGACTGAATGAAAGGAGCTGGCATCTCACTCTCTTTGAATCTTCTTTATCATGCTAGGATTAGCAGGAAAAAGCAAAAAATTTCAGAATTGCACCTTGCAATGTGGAGATATTACTGTTTGTGCATTTACAATATTCATTGATTTTTGCCATTGAAAAACATGTTTTTCATATACCAGAAATGTTTGAAGCTACTGACTGAATGAAAGGAGCTGGCATCTCATTCTCTTTGAATCTTCTTTATCATGCTAGGATTAGCAGGAAAAAGCAAAAAATTTCAGAATTGCACCTTGCAATGTGGAGATATTACTGTTTGTGCATTTACAATATTCATTGATTTTTGCCATTGAAAAACGTCCAGAAATGTTTGAAGCTACTGACTGAATGAAAGGAGCTGGCATCTCACTCTCTTTGAATCTTCTTTATCATGCTAGGATTAGCAGGAAAAAGCAAAAAATTTCAGAATTGCACCTTGCAATGTGGAGATATTACTGTTTGTGCATTTACAATATTCATTGATTTTGCCATTGAAAAACAATATGTTTTCTATATACCAGAAATGTTTGAAGCTACTGACTGAATGAAAGGAGCTGGCATCTCACTCTCTTTGAATCTTCTTTATCATGCTAGGATTAGCAGGAAAAAGCAAAAAATTTCAGAATTGCACCTTGCAATGTGGAGATATTACTGTTTGTGCATTTACAATATTCATTGATTTTTGCCATTGAAAAACGTCCAGAAATGTTTGAAGCTACTGACTGAATGAAAGGAGCTGGCATCTCACTCTCTTTGAATCTTCTTTATCATGCTAGGATTAGCAGGAAAAAGCAAAAAATTTCAGAATTGCACCTTGCAATGTGGAGATATTACTGTTTGTGCATTTACAATATTCATTGATTTTTGCCATTGAAAAACATGTTTTTCATATACCAGAAATGTTTGAAGCTACTGACTGAATGAAAGGAGCTGGCATCTCATTCTCTTTGAATCTTCTTTATCATGCTAGGATTAGCAGGAAAAAGCAAAAAATTTCAGAATTGCACCTTGCAATGTGGAGATATTACTGTTTGTGCATTTACAATATTCATTGATTTTTGCCATTGAAAAACGTCCAGAAATGTTTGAAGCTACTGACTGAATGAAAGGAGCTGGCATCTCACTCTCTTTGAATCTTCTTTATCATGCTAGGATTAGCAGGAAAAAGCAAAAAATTTCAGAATTGCACCTTGCAATGTGGAGATATTACTGTTTGTGCATTTACAATATTCATTGATTTTTGCCATTGAAAAACATGTTTTTCATATACCAGAAATGTTTGAAGCTACTGACTGAATGAAAGGAGCTGGCATCTCACTCTCTTTGAATCTTCTTTATCATGCTAGGATTAACAGGAAAAAGCAAAAAATTTCAGAATTGCACCTTGCAATGTGGAGATATTACTGTTTGTGCATTTACAATATTCATTGATTTTTGCCATTGAAAAACGTCCAGAAATGTTTGAAGCTACTGACTGAATGAAAGGAGCTGGCATCTCACTCTCTTTGAATCTTCTTTATCATGCTAGGATTAGCAGGAAAAAGCAAAAAATTTCAGAATTGCACCTTGCAATGTGGAGATATTACTGTTTGTGCATTTACAATATTCATTGATTTTTGCCATTGAAAAACATGTTTTTCATATACCAGAAATGTTTGAAGCTACTGACTGAATGAAAGGAGCTGGCATCTCACTCTCTTTGAATCTTCTTTATCATGCTAGGATTAGCAGGAAAAAGCAAAAAATTTCAGAATTGCACCTTGCAATGTGGAGATATTACTGTTTGTGCATTTACAATATTCATTGATTTTTGCCATTGAAAAACGTCCAGAAATGTTTGAAGCTACTGACTGAATGAAAGGAGCTGGCATCTCACTCTCTTTGAATCTTCTTTATCATGCTAGGATTAGCAGGAAAAAGCAAAAAATTTCAGAATTGCACCTTGCAATGTGGAGATATTACTGTTTGTGCATTTACAATATTCATTGATTTTTGCCATTGAAAAACGTTTTTCATATACCAGAAATGTTTGAAGCTACTGACTGAATGAAAGGAGCTGGCATCTCACTCTCTTTGAATCTTCTTTATCATGCTAGGATTAACAGGAAAAAGCAAAAAATTTCAGAATTGCACCTTGCAATGTGGAGATATTACTGTTTGTGCATTTACAATATTCATTGATTTTTGCCATTGAAAAACGTCCAGAAATGTTTGAAGCTACTGACTGAATGAAAGGAGCTGGCATCTCACTCTCTTTGAATCTTCTTTATCATGCTAGGATTAACAGGAAAAAGCTAAAAATTTCAGAATTGCACCTTGCAATGTGGAGATATTACTGTTTGTGCATTTACAATATTCATTGATTTTTGCCATTGAAAAACATGTTTTTCATATACCAGAAATGTTTGAAGCTACTGACTGAATGAAAGGAGCTGGCATCTCACTCTCTTTGAATCTTCTTTATCATGCTAGGATTAGCAGGAAAAAGCAAAAAATTTCAGAATTGCACCTTGCAATGTGGAGATATTACTGTTTGTGCATTTACAATATTCATTGATTTTTGCCATTGAAAAACATGTTTTTCATATACCAGAAATGTTTGAAGCTACTGACTGAATGAAAGGAGCTGGCATCTCACTCTCTTTGAATCTTCTTTATCATGCTAGGATTAGCAGGAAAAAGCAAAAAATTTCAGAATTGCACCTTGCAATGTGGAGATATTACTGTTTGTGCATTTACAATATTCATTGATTTTTGCCATTGAAAAACGTTTTTCATATACCAGAAATGTTTGAAGCTACTGACTGAATGAAAGGAGCTGGCATCTCACTCTCTTTGAATCTTCTTTATCATGCTAGGATTAACAGGAAAAAGCAAAAAATTTCAGAATTGCACCTTGCAATGTGGAGATATTACTGTTTGTGCATTTACAATATTCATTGATTTTTGCCATTGAAAAACGTCCAGAAATGTTTGAAGCTACTGACTGAATGAAAGGAGCTGGCATCTCACTCTCTTTGAATCTTCTTTATCATGCTAGGATTAACAGGAAAAAGACACAAAAAATTTCAGAATTGCACCTTGCAATGTGGAGATATTACTGTTTGTGCATTTACAATATTCATTGATTTTTGCCATTGAAAAACATGTTTTTCATATACCAGAAATGTTTGAAGCTACTGACTGAATGAAAGGAGCTGGCATCTCACTCTCTTTGAATCTTCTTTATCATGCTAGGATTAGCAGGAAAAAGCAAAAAATTTCAGAATTGCACCTTGCAATGTGGAGATATTACTGTTTGTGCATTTACAATATTCATTGATTTTTGCCATTGAAAAACATGTTTTTCATATACCAGAAATGTTTGAAGCTACTGACTGAATGAAAGGAGCTGGCATCTCACTCTCTTTGAATCTTCTTTATCATGCTAGGATTAGCAGGAAAAAGCAAAAAATTTCAGAATTGCACCTTGCAATGTGGAGATATTACTGTTTGTGCATTTACAATATTCATTGATTTTTGCCATTGAAAAACATGTTTTTCATATACCAGAAATGTTTGAAGCTACTGACTGAATGAAAGGAGCTGGCATCTCACTCTCTTTGAATCTTCTTTATCATGCTAGGATTAGCAGGAAAAAGCAAAAAATTTCAGAATTGCACCTTGCAATGTGGAGATATTACTGTTTGTGCATTTACAATATTCATTGATTTTTGCCATTGAAAAACGTCCAGAAATGTTTGAAGCTACTGACTGAATGAAAGGAGCTGGCATCTCACTCTCTTTGAATCTTCTTTATCATGCTAGGATTAGCAGGAAAAAGCAAAAAATTTCAGAATTGCACCTTGCAATGTGGAGATATTACTGTTTGTGCATTTACAATATTCATTGATTTTTGCCATTGAAAAACGTCCAGAAATGTTTGAAGCTACTGACTGAATGAAAGGAGCTGGCATCTCACTCTCTTTGAATCTTCTTTATCATGCTAGGATTAGCAGGAAAAAGCAAAAAATTTCAGAATTGCACCTTGCAATGTGGAGATATTACTGTTTGTGCATTTACAATATTCATTGATTTTTGCCATTGAAAAACATGTATTTCATATACCAGAAATGTTTGAAGCTACTGACTGAATGAAAGGAGCTGGCATCTCACTCTCTTTGAATCTTCTTTATCATGCTAGGATTAGCAGGAAAAAGCAAAAAATTTCAGAATTGCACCTTGCAATGTGGAGATATTACTGTTTGTGCATTTACAATATTCATTGATTTTTGCCATTGAAAAACATGTTTGTTCCAGAAATGTTTGAAGCTACTGACTGAATGAAAGGAGCTGGCATCTCACTCTCTTTGAATCTTCTTTATCATGCTAGGATTAGCAGGAAAAAGCTAAAAATTTCAGAATTGCACCTTGCAATGTGGAGATATTACTGTTTGTGCATTTACAATATTCATTGATTTTTGCCATTGAAAAACATGTTTTTCATATACCAGAAATGTTTGAAGCTACTGACTGAATGAAAGGAGCTGGCATCTCACTCTCTTTGAATCTTCTTTATCATGCTAGGATTAGCAGGAAAAAGCAAAAAATTTCAGAATTGCACCTTGCAATGTGGAGATATTACTGTTTGTGCATTTACAATATTCATTGATTTTTGCCATTGAAAAACATGTTTTTCATATACCAGAAATGTTTGAAGCTACTGACTGAATGAAAGGAGCTGGCATCTCACTCTCTTTGAATCTT
>NW_027370602.1:0-34840 GCF_046119375.1 Phyllobates terribilis
TACAAAGATTCATTGATTTTTGCCATTGAAAATACATGTCATACCAGAAATGTTTTTGAAGCTACGGACTGAATGAAAGGAGCTGGCATCTCACATCTCTTTGTATCATCTTTATCATGCTAGGATTCGCAGGAAAAGCAAAAATTTCAGAATTGCACCTTGCAATGTGGAGATATTATTTTTAATTACATGTTTTTCATATACCAGAAATGTTTGAAGCTATGACTGAATGAAAGGAGCTGGCTTCTCACCTCTCTTTGAATCTTCTTTATCATGCTAGGATAACAGGAAAAAGCAAAAAAAGTTCAGAATTGCACCTTGCAATGTGGAGATATTACTGTTTGGTGATTTACAATATTCATTGATTTTTGCCATTGAAAAACGTCCAGAAATGTTTGAAGCTACTGACTGAATGAAAGGAGCTGGCATCTCACTCTCTTTGAATCTTCTTTATCATGCTAGGATTAACAGGAAAAAAGCTAAAAATTTCAGAATTGCACCGTGCAATGTGGAGATATTACTGTTTGTGCATTTACAATATTCATTGATTTTTGCCATTGAAAAACATGTTTTTCATATACCAGAAATGTTTGAAGCTACTGACTGAATGAAAGGAGCTGGCATCTCACTCTCTTTGAATCTTCTTTATCATGCTAGTATTAACAGGAAAAAGCAAAAAATTTCAGAATTGCACCTTGCAATGTGGAGATATTACTGTTTGTGCATTTACAATATTCATTGATTTTTGCCATTGAAAAACATGTTTTTCATATACCAGAAATGTTTGAAGCTACTGACTGAATGAAAGGAGCTGGCATCTCACTCTCTTTGAATCTTCTTTATCATGCTAGGATTAACAGGAAAAAGCAAAAAATTTCAGAATTGCACCTTGCAATGTGGAGATATTACTGTTTGTGCATTTACAATATTCATTGATTTTTGCCATTGAAAAACATGTTTTTCATATACCAGAAATGTTTGAAGCTACTGACTGAATGAAAGGAGCTGGCATCTCACTCTCTTTGAATCTTCTTTATCATGCTAGGATTAGCAGGAAAAAGCAAAAAATTTCAGAATTGCACCTTGCAATGTGGAGATATTACTGTTTGTGCATTTACAATATTCATTGATTTTTGCCATTGAAAAACATGTTTTTCATATACCAGAAATGTTTGAAGCTACTGACTGAATGAAAGGAGCTGGCATCTCACTCTCTTTGAATCTTCTTTATCATGCTAGTATTAACAAGGAAAAAGCTAAAAATTTCAGAATTGCACCGTGCAATGTGGAGATATTACTGTTTGTGCATTTACAATATTCATTGATTTTTGCCATTGAAAAACATGTTTTTCATATACCAGAAATGTTTGAAGCTACTGACTGAATGAAAGGAGCTGGCATCTCACTCTCTTTGAATCTTCTTTATCATGCTAGGATTAGCAGGAAAAAGCAAAAAATTTCAGAATTGCACCTTGCAATGTGGAGATATTACTGTTTGTGCATTTACAATATTCATTGATTTTTGCCATTGAAAAACATGTTTTTCATATACCAGAAATGTTTGAAGCTACTGACTGAATGAAAGGAGCTGGCATCTCACTCTCTTTGAATCTTCTTTATCATGCTAGGATTAACAGGAAAAAGCAAAAAATTTCAGAATTGCACCTTGCAATGTGGAGATATTACTGTTTGTGCATTTACAATATTCATTGATTTTTGCCATTGAAAAACATGTTTTTCATATACCAGAAATGTTTGAAGCTACTGACTGAATGAAAGGAGCTGGCATCTCACTCTCTTTGAATCTTCTTTATCATGCTAGGATTAACAGGAAAAAGCTAAAAATTTCAGAATTGCACCTTGCAATGTGGAGATATTACTGTTTGTGCATTTACAATATTCATTGATTTTTGCCATTGAAAAACATGTTTTTCATATACCAGAAATGTTTGAAGCTACTTACTGAATGAAAGGAGCTGGCATCTCACTCTCTTTGAATCTTCTTTATCATGCTAGGATTAGCAGGAAAAAGCAAAAAATTTCAGAATTGCACCTTGCAATGTGGAGATATTACTGTTTGTGCATTTACAATATTCATTGATTTTTGCCATTGAAAAACATGTTTTTCATATACCAGAAATGTTTGAAGCTACTGACTGAATGAAAGGAGCTGGCATCTCACTCTCTTTGAATCTTCTTTATCATGCTAGGATTAACAGGAAAAAGCTAAAAATTTCAGAATTGCACCGTGCAATGTGGAGATATTACTGTTTGTGCATTTACAATATTCATTGATTTTTGCCATTGAAAAACATGTTTTTCATATACCAGAAATGTTTGAAGCTACTGACTGAATGAAAGGAGCTGGCATCTCACTCTCTTTGAATCTTCTTTATCATGCTAGGATTAGCAGGAAAAAGCAAAAAATTTCAGAATTGCACCTTGCAATGTGGAGATATTACTGTTTGTGCATTTACAATATTCATTGATTTTTGCCATTGAAAAACATGTTTTTCATATACCAGAAATGTTTGAAGCTACTGACTGAATGAAAGGAGCTGGCATCTCACTCTCTTTGAATCTTCTTTATCATGCTAGGATTAACAGGAAAAAGCTAAAAATTTCAGAATTGCACCGTGCAATGTGGAGATATTACTGTTTGTGCATTTACAATATTCATTGATTTTTGCCATTGAAAAACATGTTTTTCATATACCAGAAATGTTTGAAGCTACTGACTGAATGAAAGGAGCTGGCATCTCACTCTCTTTGAATCTTCTTTATCATGCTAGGATTAGCAGGAAAAAGCAAAAAATTTCAGAATTGCACCTTGCAATGTGGAGATATTACTGTTTGTGCATTTACAATATTCATTGATTTTTGCCATTGAAAAACATGTTTTTCATATACCAGAAATGTTTGAAGCTACTGACTGAATGAAAGGAGCTGGCATCTCACTCTCTTTGAATCTTCTTTATCATGCTAGGATTAACAGGAAAAAGCAAAAAAATTTCAGAATTGCACCTTGCAATGTGGAGATATTACTGTTTGTGCATTTACAATATTCATTGATTTTTGCCATTGAAAAACATGTTTTTCATATACCAGAAATGTTTGAAGCTACTGACTGAATGAAAGGAGCTGGCATCTCACTCTCTTTGAATCTTCTTTATCATGCTAGGATTAACAGGAAAAAGCTAAAAATTTCAGAATTGCACCGTGCAATGTGGAGATATTACTGTTTGTGCATTTACAATATTCATTGATTTTTGCCATTGAAAAACATGTTTTTCATATACCAGAAATGTTTGAAGCTACTGACTGAATGAAAGGAGCTGGCATCTCACTCTCTTTGAATCTTCTTTATCATGCTAGGATTAGCAGGAAAAAGCAAAAAATTTCAGAATTGCACCTTGCAATGTGGAGATATTACTGTTTGTGCATTTACAATATTCATTGATTTTTGCCATTGAAAAACATGTTTTTCATATACCAGAAATGTTTGAAGCTACTGACTGAATGAAAGGAGCTGGCATCTCACTCTCTTTGAATCTTCTTTATCATGCTAGGATTAACAGGAAAAAGCAAAAAATTTCAGAATTGCACCTTGCAATGTGGAGATATTACTGTTTGTGCATTTACAATATTCATTGATTTTTGCCATTGAAAAACATGTTTTTCATATACCAGAAATGTTTGAAGCTACTGACTGAATGAAAGGAGCTGGCATCTCACTCTCTTTGAATCTTCTTTATCATGCTAGGATTAACAGGAAAAAGCTAAAAATTTCAGAATTGCACCGTGCAATGTGGAGATATTACTGTTTGTGCATTTACAATATTCATTGATTTTTGCCATTGAAAAACATGTTTTTCATATACCAGAAATGTTTGAAGCTACTGACTGAATGAAAGGAGCTGGCATCTCACTCTCTTTGAATCTTCTTTATCATTCTAGGATTAGCAGGAAAAAGCAAAAAATTTCAGAATTGCACCTTGCAATGTGGAGATATTACTGTTTGTGCATTTACAATATTCATTGATTTTTGCCATTGAAAAACATGTTTTTCATATACCAGAAATGTTTGAAGCTACTGACTGAATGAAAGGAGCTGGCATCTCACTCTCTTTGAATCTTCTTTATCATGCTAGGATTAACAGGAAAAAGCTAAAAATTTCAGAATTGCACCGTGCAATGTGGAGATATTACTGTTTGTGCATTTACAATATTCATTGATTTTTGCCATTGAAAAACATGTTTTTCATATACCAGAAATGTTTGAAGCTACTGACTGAATGAAAGGAGCTGGCATCTCACTCTCTTTGAATCTTCTTTATCATGCTAGGATTAGCAGGAAAAAGCAAAAAATTTCAGAATTGCACCTTGCAATGTGGAGTTATTACTGTTTGTGCATTTACAATATTCATTGATTTTTGCCATTGAAAAACGTCCAGAAATGTTTGAAGCTACTGACTGAATGAAAGGAGCTGGCATCTCACTCTCTTTGAATCTTCTTTATCATGCTAGGATTAGCAGGAAAAAGCAAAAAATTTCAGAATTGCACCTTGCAATGTGGAGATATTACTGTTTGTGCATTTACAATATTCATTGATTTTTGCCATTGAAAAACATGTTTTTCATATACCAGAAATGTTTGAAGCTACTGACTGAATGAAAGGAGCTGGCATCTCACTCTCTTTGAATCTTCTTTATCATGCTAGGATTAGCAGGAAAAAGCAAAAAATTTCAGAATTGCACCTTGCAATGTGGAGATATTACTGTTTGTGCATTTACAATATTCATTGATTTTTGCCATTGAAAAACATGTTTTTCATATACCAGAAATGTTTGAAGCTACTGACTGAATGAAAGGAGCTGGCATCTCACTCTCTTTGAATCTTCTTTATCATGCTAGGATTAACAGGAAAAAGCAAAAAATTTCAGAATTGCACCTTGCAATGTGGAGATATTACTGTTTGTGCATTTACAATATTCATTGATTTTTGCCATTGAAAAACATGTTTTTCATATACCAGAAATGTTTGAAGCTACTGACTGAATGAAAGGAGCTGGCATCTCACTCTCTTTGAATCTTCTTTATCATGCTAGGATTAACAGGAAAAAGCTAAAAATTTCAGAATTGCACCGTGCAATGTGGAGATATTACTGTTTGTGCATTTACAATATTCATTGATTTTTGCCATTGAAAAACATGTTTTTCATATACCAGAAATGTTTGAAGCTACTGACTGAATGAAAGGAGCTGGCATCTCACTCTCTTTGAATCTTCTTTATCATGCTAGGATTAGCAGGAAAAAGCAAAAAATTTCAGAATTGCACCTTGCAATGTGGAGTTATTACTGTTTGTGCATTTATAATATTCATTGATTTTTGCCATTGAAAAACGTCCAGAAATGTTTGAAGCTACTGACTGAATGAAAGGAGCTGGCATCTCACTCTCTTTGAATCTTCTTTATCATGCTAGGATTAGCAGGAAAAAGCAAAAAATTTCAGAATTGCACCTTGCAATGTGGAGATATTACTGTTTGTGCATTTACAATATTCATTGATTTTTGCCATTGAAAAACATGTTTTTCATATACCAGAAATGTTTGAAGCTACTGACTGAATGAAAGGAGCTGGCATCTCACTCTCTTTGAATCTTCTTTATCATGCTAGGATTAGCAGGAAAAAGCAAAAAATTTCAGAATTGCACCTTGCAATGTGGAGATATTACTGTTTGTGCATTTACAATATTCATTGATTTTTGCCATTGAAAAACATGTTTTTCATATACCAGAAATGTTTGAAGCTACTGACTGAATGAAAGGAGCTGGCATCTCACTCTCTTTGAATCTTCTTTATCATGCTAGGATTAACAGGAAAAAGCAAAAAATTTCAGAATTGCACCTTGCAATGTGGAGATATTACTGTTTGTGCATTTACAATATTCATTGATTTTTGCCATTGAAAAACATGTTTTTCATATACCAGAAATGTTTGAAGCTACTGACTGAATGAAAGGAGCTGGCATCTCACTCTCTTTGAATCTTCTTTATCATGCTAGGATTAACAGGAAAAAGCTAAAAATTTCAGAATTGCACCGTGCAATGTGGAGATATTACTGTTTGTGCATTTACAATATTCATTGATTTTTGCCATTGAAAAACATGTTTTTCATATACCAGAAATGTTTGAAGCTACTGACTGAATGAAAGGAGCTGGCATCTCACTCTCTTTGAATCTTCTTTATCATGCTAGGATTAGCAGGAAAAAGCAAAAAATTTCAGAATTGCACCTTGCAATGTGGAGTTATTACTGTTTGTGCATTTACAATATTCATTGATTTTTGCCATTGAAAAACGTCCAGAAATGTTTGAAGCTACTGACTGAATGAAAGGAGCTGGCATCTCACTCTCTTTGAATCTTCTTTATCATGCTAGGATTAGCAGGAAAAAGCAAAAAATTTCAGAATTGCACCTTGCAATGTGGAGATATTACTGTTTGTGCATTTACAATATTCATTGATTTTTGCCATTGAAAAACATGTTTTTCATATACCAGAAATGTTTGAAGCTACTGACTGAATGAAAGGAGCTGGCATCTCACTCTCTTTGAATCTTCTTTATCATGCTAGGATTAGCAGGAAAAAGCAAAAAATTTCAGAATTGCACCTTGCAATGTGGAGATATTACTGTTTGTGCATTTACAATATTCATTGATTTTTGCCATTGAAAAACATGTTTTTCATATACCAGAAATGTTTGAAGCTACTGACTGAATGAAAGGAGCTGGCATCTCACTCTCTTTGAATCTTCTTTATCATGCTAGGATTAACAGGAAAAAGCAAAAAATTTCAGAATTGCACCTTGCAATGTGGAGATATTACTGTTTGTGCATTTACAATATTCATTGATTTTTGCCATTGAAAAACGTCCAGAAATGTTTGAAGCTACTGACTGAATGAAAGGAGCTGGCATCTCACTCTCTTTGAATCTTCTTTATCATGCTAGGATTAACAGGAAAAATCTAAAAATTTCAGAATTGCACCGTGCAATGTGGAGATATTACTGTTTGTGCATTTACAATATTCATTGATTTTTGCCATTGTAAAACATGTTTTTCATATACCAGAAATGTTTGAAGCTACTGACTGAATGAAAGGAGCTGGCATCTCACTCTCTTTGAATCTTCTTTATCATGCTAGGATTAACAGGAAAAAGCAAAAAATTTCAGAATTGCACCTTGCAATGTGGAGATATTACTGTTTGTGCATTTACAATATTCATTGATTTTTGCCATTGAAAAACATGTTTTTCATATACCAGAAATGTTTGAAGCTACTGACTGAATGAAAGGAGCTGGCATCTCACTCTCTTTGAATCTTCTTTATCATGCTAGGATTAACAGGAAAAAGCAAAAAATTTCAGAATTGCACCTTGCAATGTGGAGATATTACTGTTTGTGCATTTACAATATTCATTGATTTTTGCCATTGAAAAACGTCCAGAAATGTTTGAAGCTACTGACTGAATGAAAGGAGCTGGCATCTCACTCTCTTTGAATCTTCTTTATCATGCTAGGATTAACAGGAAAAAGCTAAAAATTTCAGAATTGCACCGTGCAATGTGGAGATATTACTGTTTGTGCATTTACAATATTCATTGATTTTTGCCATTGAAAAACATGTTTTTCATATACCAGAAATGTTTGAAGCTACTGACTGAATGAAAGGAGCTGGCATCTCACTCTCTTTGAATCTTCTTTATCATGCTAGGATTAGCAGGAAAAAGCAAAAAATTTCAGAATTGCACCTTGCAATGTGGAGATATTACTGTTTGTGCATTTACAATATTCATTGATTTTTGCCATTGAAAAACATGTTTTTCATATACCAGAAATGTTTGAAGCTACTGACTGAATGAAAGGAGCTGGCATCTCACTCTCTTTGAATCTTCTTTATCATTCTAGGATTAGCAGGAAAAAGCAAAAAATTTCAGAATTGCACCTTGCAATGTGGAGATATTACTGTTTGTGCATTTACAATATTCATTGATTTTTGCCATTGAAAAACATGTTTTTCATATACCAGAAATGTTTGAAGCTACTGACTGAATGAAAGGAGCTGGCATCTCACTCTCTTTGAATCTTCTTTATCATGCTAGGATTAACAGGAAAAAGCTAAAAATTTCAGAATTGCACCGTGCAATGTGGAGATATTACTGTTTGTGCATTTACAATATTCATTGATTTTTGCCATTGAAAAACATGTTTTTCATATACCAGAAATGTTTGAAGCTACTGACTGAATGAAAGGAGCTGGCATCTCACTCTCTTTGAATCTTCTTTATCATGCTAGGATTAGCAGGAAAAAGCAAAAAATTTCAGAATTGCACCTTGCAATGTGGAGTTATTACTGTTTGTGCATTTACAATATTCATTGATTTTTGCCATTGAAAAACGTCCAGAAATGTTTGAAGCTACTGACTGAATGAAAGGAGCTGGCATCTCACTCTCTTTGAATCTTCTTTATCATGCTAGGATTAGCAGGAAAAAGCAAAAAATTAAAGAATTGCACCTTGCAATGTGGAGATATTACTGTTTGTGCATTTACAATATTCATTGATTTTTGCCATTGAAAAACATGTTTTTCATATACCAGAAATGTTTGAAGCTACTGACTGAATGAAAGGAGCTGGCATCTCACTCTCTTTGAATCTTCTTTATCATGCTAGGATTAACAGGAAAAAGCAAAAAATTTCAGAATTGCACCTTGCAATGTGGAGATATTACTGTTTGTGCATTTACAATATTCATTGATTTTTGCCATTGAAAAACATGTTTTTCATATACCAGAAATGTTTGAAGCTACTGACTGAATGAAAGGAGCTGGCATCTCACTCTCTTTGAATCTTCTTTATCATGCTAGGATTAACGGGAAAAAGCAAAAAATTTCAGAATTGCACCTTGCAATGTGGAGATATTACTGTTTGTGCATTTACAATATTCATTGATTTTTGCCATTGAAAAACATGTTTTTCATATACCAGAAATGTTTGAAGCTACTGACTGAATGAAAGGAGCTGGCATCTCACTCTCTTTGAATCTTCTTTATCATGCTAGGATTAACAGGAAAAAGCAAAAAATTTCAGAATTGCACCTTGCAATGTGGAGATATTACTGTTTGTGCATTTACAATATTCATTGATTTTTGCCATTGAAAAACGTCCAGAAATGTTTGAAGCTACTGACTGAATGAAAGGAGCTGGCATCTCACTCTCTTTGAATCTTCTTTATCATGCTAGGATTAACAGGAAAAAGCAAAAAATTTCAGAATTGCACCTTGCAATGTGGAGATATTACTGTTTGTGCATTTACAATATTCATTGATTTTTGCCATTGAAAAACATGTTTTTCATATACCAGAAATGTTTGAAGCTACTGACTGAATGAAAGGAGCTGGCATCTCACTCTCTTTGAATCTTCTTTATCATGCTAGGATTAACAGGAAAAAGCTAAAAATTTCAGAATTGCACCGTGCAATGTGGAGATATTACTGTTTGTGCATTTACAATATTCATTGATTTTTGCCATTGAAAAACATGTTTTTCATATACCAGAAATGTTTGAAGCTACTGACTGAATGAAAGGAGCTGGCATCTCACTCTCTTTGAATCTTCTTTATCATGCTAGGATTAACAGGAAAAAGCTAAAAATTTCAGAATTGCACCTTGCAATGTGGAGTTATTACTGTTTGTGCATTTACAATATTCATTGATTTTTGCCATTGAAAAACGTCCAGAAATGTTTGAAGCTACTGACTGAATGAAAGGAGCTGGCATCTCACTCTCTTTGAATCTTCTTTATCATGCTAGGATTAGCAGGAAAAAGCAAAAAATTTCAGAATTGCACCTTGCAATGTGGAGATATTACTGTTTGTGCATTTACAATATTCATTGATTTTTGCCATTGAAAAACATGTTTTTCATATACCAGAAATGTTTGAAGCTACTGACTGAATGAAAGGAGCTGGCATCTCACTCTCTTTGAATCTTCTTTATCATGCTAGGATTAACAGGAAAAAGCTAAAAATTTCAGAATTGCACCGTGCAATGTGGAGATATTACTGTTTGTGCATTTACAATATTCATTGATTTTTGCCATTGAAAAACATGTTTTTCATATACCAGAAATGTTTGAAGCTACTGACTGAATGAAAGGAGCTGGCATCTCACTCTCTTTGAATCTTCTTTATCATGCTAGGATTAACAGGAAAAAGCTAAAAATTTCAGAATTGCACCGTGCAATGTGGAGATATTACTGTTTGTGCATTTACAATATTCATTGATTTTTGCCATTGAAAAACATGTTTTTCATATACCAGAAATGTTTGAAGCTACTGACTGAATGAAAGGAGCTGGCATCTCACTCTCTTTGAATCTTCTTTATCATGCTAGGATTAGCAGGAAAAAGCAAAAAATTTCAGAATTGCACCTTGCAATGTGGAGATATTACTGTTTGTGCATTTACAATATTCATTGATTTTTGCCATTGAAAAACATGTTTTTCATATACCAGAAATGTTTGAAGCTACTGACTGAAAGAAAGGAGCTGGCATCTCACTCTCTTTGAATCTTCTTTATCATGCTAGGATTAGCAGGAAAAAGCAAAAAATTTCAGAATTGCACCTTGCAATGTGGAGATATTACTGTTTGTGCATTTACAATATTCATTGATTTTTGCCATTGAAAAACATGTTTTTCATATACCAGAAATGTTTGAAGCTACTGACTGAATGAAAGGAGCTGGCATCTCACTCTCTTTGAATCTTCTTTATCATGCTAGGATTAGCAGGAAAAAGCAAAAAATTTCAGAATTGCACCTTGCAATGTGGAGTTATTACTGTTTGTGCATTTACAATATTCATTGATTTTTGCCATTGGAAAACGTCCAGAAATGTTTGAAGCTACTGACTGAATGAAAGGAGCTGGCATCTCACTCTCTTTGAATCTTCTTTATCATGCTAGGATTAGCAGGAAAAAGCAAAAAATTTCAGAATTGCACCTTGCAATGTGGAGATATTACTGTTTGTGCATTTACAATATTCATTGATTTTTGCCATTGAAAAACATGTTTTTCATATACCAGAAATGTTTGAAGCTACTGACTGAATGAAAGGAGCTGGCATCTCACTCTCTTTGAATCTTCTTTATCATGCTAGGATTAGCAGGAAAAAGCAAAAAATTTCAGAATTGCACCTTGCAATGTGGAGATATTACTGTTTGTGCATTTACAATATTCATTGATTTTTGCCATTGAAAAACATGTTTTTCATATACCAGAAATGTTTGAAGCTACTGACTGAATGAAAGGAGCTGGCATCTCACTCTCTTTGAATCTTCTTTATCATGCTAGGATTAACAGGAAAAAGCAAAAAATTTCAGAATTGCACCTTGCAATGTGGAGATATTACTGTTTGTGCATTTACAATATTCATTGATTTTTGCCATTGAAAAACATGTTTTTCATATACCAGAAATGTTTGAAGCTACTGACTGAATGAAAGGAGCTGGCATCTCACTCTCTTTGAATCTTCTTTATCATGCTAGGATTAACAGGAAAAAGCTAAAAATTTCAGAATTGCACCGTGCAATGTGGAGATATTACTGTTTGTGCATTTACAATATTCATTGATTTTTGCCATTGAAAAACATGTTTTTCATATACCAGAAATGTTTGAAGCTACTGACTGAATGAAAGGAGCTGGCATCTCACTCTCTTTGAATCTTCTTTATCATGCTAGGATTAGCAGGAAAAAGCAAAAAATTTCAGAATTGCACCTTGCAATGTGGAGATATTACTGTTTGTGCATTTACAATATTCATTGATTTTTGCCATTGAAAAACATGTTTTTCATATACCAGAAATGTTTGAAGCTACTGACTGAATGAAAGGAGCTGGCATCTCACTCTCTTTGAATCTTCTTTATCATGCTAGGATTAACAGGAAAAAGCAAAAAATTTCAGAATTGCACCTTGCAATGTGGAGATATTACTGTTTGTGCATTTACAATATTCATTGAATTTTGCCATTGAAAAACATGTTTTTCATATACCAGAAATGTTTGAAGCTACTGACTGAATGAAAGGAGCTGGCATCTCACTCTCTTTGAATCTTCTTTATCATGCTAGGATTAACAGGAAAAAGCTAAAAATTTCAGAATTGCACCGTGCAATGTGGAGATATTACTGTTTGTGCATTTACAATATTCATTGATTTTTGCCATTGAAAAACATGTTTTTCATATACCAGAAATGTTTGAAGCTACTGACTGAATGAAAGGAGCTGGCATCTCACTCTCTTTGAATCTTCTTTATCATTCTAGGATTAGCAGGAAAAAGCAAAAAATTTCAGAATTGCACCTTGCAATGTGGAGATATTACTGTTTGTGCATTTACAATATTCATTGATTTTTGCCATTGAAAAACATGTTTTTCATATACCAGAAATGTTTGAAGCTACTGACTGAATGAAAGGAGCTGGCATCTCACTCTCTTTGAATCTTCTTTATCATGCTAGGATTAACAGGAAAAAGCTAAAAATTTCAGAATTGCACCGTGCAATGTGGAGATATTACTGTTTGTGCATTTACAATATTCATTGATTTTTGCCATTGAAAAACATGTTTTTCATATACCAGAAATGTTTGAAGCTACTGACTGAATGAAAGGAGCTGGCATCTCACTCTCTTTGAATCTTCTTTATCATGCTAGGATTAGCAGGAAAAAGCAAAAAATTTCAGAATTGCACCTTGCAATGTGGAGTTATTACTGTTTGTGCATTTACAATATTCATTGATTTTTGCCATTGAAAAACGTCCAGAAATGTTTGAAGCTACTGACTGAATGAAAGGAGCTGGCATCTCACTCTCTTTGAATCTTCTTTATCATGCTAGGATTAGCAGGAAAAAGCAAAAAATTTCAGAATTGCACCTTGCAATGTGGAGATATTACTGTTTGTGCATTTACAATATTCATTGATTTTTGCCATTGAAAAACATGTTTTTCATATACCAGAAATGTTTGAAGCTACTGACTGAATGAAAGGAGCTGGCATCTCACTCTCTTTGAATCTTCTTTATCATGCTAGGATTAGCAGGAAAAAGTAAAAAATTTCAGAATTGCACCTTGCAATGTGGAGATATTACTGTTTGTGCATTTACAATATTCATTGATTTTTGCCATTGAAAAACATGTTTTTCATATACCAGAAATGTTTGAAGCTACTGACTGAATGAAAGGAGCTGGCATCTCACTCTCTTTGAATCTTCTTTATCATGCTAGGATTAACAGGAAAAAGCAAAAAATTTCAGAATTGCACCTTGCAATGTGGAGATATTACTGTTTGTGCATTTACAATATTCATTGATTTTTGCCATTGAAAAACATGTTTTTCATATACCAGAAATGTTTGAAGCTACTGACTGAATGAAAGGAGCTGGCATCTCACTCTCTTTGAATCTTCTTTATCATGCTAGGATTAACAGGAAAAAGCAAAAAATTTCAGAATTGCACCTTGCAATGTGGAGATATTACTGTTTGTGCATTTACAATATTCATTGATTTTTGCCATTGAAAAACGTCCAGAAATGTTTGAAGCTACTGACTGAATGAAAGGAGCTGGCATCTCACTCTCTTTGAATCTTCTTTATCATGCTAGGATTAACAGGAAAAATCTAAAAATTTCAGAATTGCACCGTGCAATGTGGAGATATTACTGTTTGTGCATTTACAATATTCATTGATTTTTGCCATTGAAAAACATGTTTTTCATATACCAGAAATGTTTGAAGCTACTGACTGAATGAAAGGAGCTGGCATCTCACTCTCTTTGAATCTTCTTTATCATGCTAGGATTAACAGGAAAAAGCAAAAAATTTCAGAATTGCACCTTGCAATGTGGAGATATTACTGTTTGTGCATTTACAATATTCATTGATTTTTGCCATTGAAAAACATGTTTTTCATATACCAGAAATGTTTGAAGCTACTGACTGAATGAAAGGAGCTGGCATCTCACTCTCTTTGAATCTTCTTTATCATGCTAGGATTAACAGGAAAAAGCAAAAAATTTCAGAATTGCACCTTGCAATGTGGAGATATTACTGTTTGTGCATTTACAATATTCATTGATTTTTGCCATTGAAAAACGTCCAGAAATGTTTGAAGCTACTGACTGAATGAAAGGAGCTGGCATCTCACTCTCTTTGAATCTTCTTTATCATGCTAGGATTAACAGGAAAAAGCTAAAAATTTCAGAATTGCACCGTGCAATGTGGAGATATTACTGTTTGTGCATTTACAATATTCATTGATTTTTGCCATTGAAAAACATGTTTTTCATATACCAGAAATGTTTGAAGCTACTGACTGAATGAAAGGAGCTGGCATCTCACTCTCTTTGAATCTTCTTTATCATGCTAGGATTAACAGGAAAAAGCTAAAAATTTCAGAATTGCACCGTGCAATGTGGAGATATTACTGTTTGTGCATTTACAATATTCATTGATTATTGCCATTGAAAAACATGTTTTTCATATACCAGAAATGTTTGAAGCTACTGACTGAATGAAAGGAGCTGGCATCTCACTCTCTTTGAATCTTCTTTATCATTCCAGGATTAGCAGGAAAAAGCAAAAAATTTCAGAATTGCACCTTGCAATGTGGAGATATTACTGTTTGTGCATTTACAATATTCATTGATTTTTGCCATTGAAAAACATGTTTTTCATATACCAGAAATGTTTGAAGCTACTGACTGAATGAAAGGAGCTGGCATCTCACTCTCTTTGAATCTTCTTTATCATGCTAGGATTAACAGGAAAAAGCAAAAAATTTCAGAATTGCACCTTGCAATGTGGAGATATTACTGTTTGTGCATTTACAATATTCATTGATTTTTGCCATTGAAAAACATGTTTTTCATATACCAGAAATGTTTGAAGCTACTGACTGAATGAAAGGAGCTGGCATCTCACTCTCTTTGAATCTTCTTTATCATGCTAGGATTAACAGGAAAAAGCTAAAAATTTCAGAATTGCACCGTGCAATGTGGAGATATTACTGTTTGTGCATTTACAATATTCATTGATTTTTGCCATTGAAAAACATGTTTTTCATATACCAGAAATGTTTGAAGCTACTGACTGAATGAAAGGAGCTGGCATCTCACTCTCTTTGAATCTTCTTTATCATGCTAGGATTAGCAGGAAAAAGCAAAAAATTTCAGAATTGCACCTTGCAATGTGGAGATATTACTGTTTGTGCATTTACAATATTCATTGATTTTTGCCATTGAAAAACATGTTTTTCATATACCAGAAATGTTTGAAGCTACTGACTGAATGAAAGGAGCTGGCATCTCACTCTCTTTGAATCTTCTTTATCATGCTAGGATTAACAGGAAAAAGCAAAAAATTTCAGAATTGCACCTTGCAATGTGGAGATATTACTGTTTGTGCATTTACAATATTCATTGATTTTTGCCATTGAAAAACATGTTTTTCATATACCAGAAATGTTTGAAGCTACTGACTGAATGAAAGGAGCTGGCATCTCACTCTCTTTGAATCTTCTTTATCATGCTAGGATTAACAGGAAAAAGCTAAAAATTTCAGAATTGCACCGTGCAATGTGGAGATATTACTGTTTGTGCATTTACAATATTCATTGATTTTTGCCATTGAAAAACATGTTTTTCATATACCAGAAATGTTTGAAGCTACTGACTGAATGAAAGGAGCTGGCATCTCACTCTCTTTGAATCTTCTTTATCATTCTAGGATTAGCAGGAAAAAGCAAAAAATTTCAGAATTGCACCTTGCAATGTGGAGATATTACTGTTTGTGCATTTACAATATTCATTGATTTTTGCCATTGAAAAACATGTTTTTCATATACCAGAAATGTTTGAAGCTACTGACTGAATGAAAGGAGCTGGCATCTCACTCTCTTTGAATCTTCTTTATCATGCTAGGATTAACAGGAAAAAGCTAAAAATTTCAGAATTGCACCGTGCAATGTGGAGATATTACTGTTTGTGCATTTACAATATTCATTGATTTTTGCCATTGAAAAACATGTTTTTCATATACCAGAAATGTTTGAAGCTACTGACTGAATGAAAGGAGCTGGCATCTCACTCTCTTTGAATCTTCTTTATCATGCTAGGATTAGCAGGAAAAAGCAAAAAATTTCAGAATTGCACCTTGCAATGTGGAGTTATTACTGTTTGTGCATTTACAATATTCATTGATTTTTGCCATTGAAAAACGTCCAGAAATGTTTGAAGCTACTGACTGAATGAAAGGAGCTGGCATCTCACTCTCTTTGAATCTTCTTTATCATGCTAGGATTAGCAGGAAAAAGCAAAAAATTTCAGAATTGCACCTTGCAATGTGGAGATATTACTGTTTGTGCATTTACAATATTCATTGATTTTTGCCATTGAAAAACATGTTTTTCATATACCAGAAATGTTTGAAGCTACTGACTGAATGAAAGGAGCTGGCATCTCACTCTCTTTGAATCTTCTTTATCATGCTAGGATTAGCAGGAAAAAGCAAAAAATTTCAGAATTGCACCTTGCAATGTGGAGATATTACTGTTTGTGCATTTACAATATTCATTGATTTTTGCCATTGAAAAACATGTTTTTCATATACCAGAAATGTTTGAAGCTACTGACTGAATGAAAGGAGCTGGCATCTCACTCTCTTTGAATCTTCTTTATCATGCTAGGATTAACAGGAAAAAGCAAAAAATTTCAGAATTGCACCTTGCAATGTGGAGATATTACTGTTTGTGCATTTACAATATTCATTGATTTTTGCCATTGAAAAACATGTTTTTCATATACCAGAAATGTTTGAAGCTACTGACTGAATGAAAGGAGCTGGCATCTCACTCTCTTTGAATCTTCTTTATCATGATAGGATTAACAGGAAAAAGCAAAAAATTTCAGAATTGCACCTTGCAATGTGGAGATATTACTGTTTGTGCATTTACAATATTCATTGATTTTTGCCATTGAAAAACATCCAGAAATGTTTGAAGCTACTGACTGAATGAAAGGAGCTGGCATCTCACTCTCTTTGAATCTTCTTTATCATGCTAGGATTAACAGGAAAAATCTAAAAATTTCAGAATTGCACCGTGCAATGTGGAGATATTACTGTTTGTGCATTTACAATATTCATTGATTTTTGCCATTGAAAAACATGTTTTTCATATACCAGAAATGTTTGAAGCTACTGACTGAATGAAAGGAGCTGGCATCTCACTCTCTTTGAATCTTCTTTATCATGCTAGGATTAACAGGAAAAAGCAAAAAATTTCAGAATTGCACCTTGCAATGTGGAGATATTACTGTTTGTGCATTTACAATATTCATTGATTTTTGCCATTGAAAAACATGTTTTTCATATACCAGAAATGTTTGAAGCTACTGACTGAATGAAAGGAGCTGGCATCTCACTCTCTTTGAATCTTCTTTATCATGCTAGGATTAACAGGAAAAAGCAAAAAATTTCAGAATTGCACCTTGCAATGTGGAGATATTACTGTTTGTGCATTTACAATATTCATTGATTTTTGCCATTGAAAAACGTCCAGAAATGTTTGAAGCTACTGACTGAATGAAAGGAGCTGGCATCTCACTCTCTTTGAATCTTCTTTATCATGCTAGGATTAACAGGAAAAAGCTAAAAATTTCAGAATTGCACCGTGCAATGTGGAGATATTACTGTTTGTGCATTTACAATATTCATTGATTTTTGCCATTGAAAAACATGTTTTTCATATACCAGAAATGTTTGAAGCTACTGACTGAATGAAAGGAGCTGGCATCTCACTCTCTTTGAATCTTCTTTATCATGCTAGGATTAACAGGAAAAAGCTAAAAATTTCAGAATTGCACCGTGCAATGTGGAGATATTACTGTTTGTGCATTTACAATATTCATTGATTATTGCCATTGAAAAACATGTTTTTCATATACCAGAAATGTTTGAAGCTACTGACTGAATGAAAGGAGCTGGCATCTCACTCTCTTTGAATCTTCTTTATCATTCTAGGATTAGCAGGAAAAAGCAAAAAATTTCAGAATTGCACCTTGCAATGTGGAGATATTACTGTTTGTGCATTTACAATATTCATTGATTTTTGCCATTGAAAAACATGTTTTTCATATACCAGAAATGTTTGAAGCTACTGACTGAATGAAAGGAGCTGGCATCTCACTCTCTTTGAATCTTCTTTATCATGCTAGGATTAACAGGAAAAAGCTAAAAATTTCAGAATTGCACCGTGCAATGTGGAGATATTACTGTTTGTGCATTTACAATATTCATTGATTTTTGCCATTGAAAAACATGTTTTTCATATACCAGAAATGTTTGAAGCTACTGACTGAATGAAAGGAGCTGGCATCTCACTCTCTTTGAATCTTCTTTATCATGCTAGGATTAGCAGGAAAAAGCAAAAAATTTCAGAATTGCACCTTGCAATGTGGAGTTATTACTGTTTGTGCATTTACAATATTCATTGATTTTTGCCATTGAAAAACGTCCAGAAATGTTTGAAGCTACTGACTGAATGAAAGGAGCTGGCATCTCACTCTCTTTGAATCTTCTTTATCATGCTAGGATTAGCAGGAAAAAGCAAAAAATTAAAGAATTGCACCTTGCAATGTGGAGATATTACTGTTTGTGCATTTACAATATTCATTGATTTTTGCCATTGAAAAACATGTTTTTCATATACCAGAAATGTTTGAAGCTACTGACTGAATGAAAGGAGCTGGCATCTCACTCTCTTTGAATCTTCTTTATCATGCTAGGATTAGCAGGAAAAAGCAAAAAATTTCAGAATTGCACCTTGCAATGTGGAGATATTACTGTTTGTGCATTTACAATATTCATTGATTTTTGCCATTGAAAAACATGTTTTTCATATACCAGAAATGTTTGAAGCTACTGACTGAATGAAAGGAGCTGGCATCTCACTCTCTTTGAATCTTCTTTATCATGCTAGGATTAACAGGAAAAAGCAAAAAATTTCAGAATTGCACCTTGCAATGTGGAGATATTACTGTTTGTGCATTTACAATATTCATTGATTTTTGCCATTGAAAAACATGTTTTTCATATACCAGAAATGTTTGAAGCTACTGACTGAATGAAAGGAGCTGGCATCTCACTCTCTTTGAATCTTCTTTATCATGCTAGGATTAACAGGAAAAAGCAAAAAATTTCAGAATTGCACCTTGCAATGTGGAGATATTACTGTTTGTGCATTTACAATATTCATTGATTTTTGCCATTGAAAAACGTCCAGAAATGTTTGAAGCTACTGACTGAATGAAAGGAGCTGGCATCTCACTCTCTTTGAATCTTCTTTATCATGCTAGGATTAACAGGAAAAAGCAAAAAATTTCAGAATTGCACCTTGCAATGTGGAGATATTACTGTTTGTGCATTTACAATATTCATTGATTTTTGCCATTGAAAAACATGTCTTTCATATACCAGAAATGTTTGAAGCTACTGACTGAATGAAAGGAGCTGGCATCTCACTCTCTTTGAATCTTCTTTATCATGCTAGGATTAACAGGAAAAAGCTAAAAATTTCAGAATTGCACCGTGCAATGTGGAGATATTACTGTTTGTGCATTTACAATATTCATTGATTTTTGCCATTGAAAAACATGTTTTTCATATACCAGAAATGTTTGAAGCTACTGACTGAATGAAAGGAGCTGGCATCTCACTCTCTTTGAATCTTCTTTATCATGCTAGGATTAACAGGAAAAAGCTAAAAATTTCAGAATTGCACCTTGCAATGTGGAGTTATTACTGTTTGTGCATTTACAATATTCATTGATTTTTGCCATTGAAAAACGTCCAGAAATGTTTGAAGCTACTGACTGAATGAAAGGAGCTGGCATCTCACTCTCTTTGAATCTTCTTTATCATGCTAGGATTAGCAGGAAAAAGCAAAAAATTTCAGAATTGCACCTTGCAATGTGGAGATATTACTGTTTGTGCATTTACAATATTCATTGATTTTTGCCATTGAAAAACATGTTTTTCATATACCAGAAATGTTTGAAGCTACTGACTGAATGAAAGGAGCTGGCATCTCACTCTCTTTGAATCTTCTTTATCATGCTAGGATTAACAGGAAAAAGCTAAAAATTTCAGAATTGCACCGTGCAATGTGGAGATATTACTGTTTGTGCATTTACAATATTGATTGATTTTTGCCATTGAAAAACATGTTTTTCATATACCAGAAATGTTTGAAGCTACTGACTGAATGAAAGGAGCTGGCATCTCACTCTCTTTGAATCTTCTTTATCATGCTAGGATTAACAGGAAAAAGCTAAAAATTTCAGAATTGCACCGTGCAATGTGGAGATATTACTGTTTGTGCATTTACAATATTCATTGATTTTTGCCATTGAAAAACATGTTTTTCATATACCAGAAATGTTTGAAGCTACTGACTGAATGAAAGGAGCTGGCATCTCACTCTCTTTGAATCTTCTTTATCATGCTAGGATTAGCAGGAAAAAGCAAAAAATTTCAGAATTGCACCTTGCAATGTGGAGATATTACTGTTTGTGCATTTACAATATTCATTGATTTTTGCCATTGAAAAACATGTTTTTCATATACCAGAAATGTTTGAAGCTACTGACTGAATGAAAGGAGCTGGCATCTCACTCTCTTTGAATCTTCTTTATCATGCTAGGATTAACAGGAAAAAGCAAAAAATTTCAGAATTGCACCT
Organism: Phyllobates terribilis; assembly: GCF_046119375.1. Lineage (NCBI taxonomy): Eukaryota > Metazoa > Chordata > Amphibia > Anura > Dendrobatidae > Phyllobates > Phyllobates terribilis. The sequence continues at coordinate 20,853 of NW_027370602.1, forward strand.
TGCAATGTGGAGATATTACTGTTTGTGCATTTACAATATTCATTGATTTTTGCCATTGAAAAACATGTTTTTCATATACCAGAAATGTTTGAAGCTACTGACTGAATGAAAGGAGCTGGCATCTCACTCTCTTTGAATCTTCTTTATCATGCTAGGATTAACAGGAAAAAGCTAAAAATTTCAGAATTGCACCGTGCAATGTGGAGATATTACTGTTTGTGCATTTACAATATTCATTGATTTTTGCCATTGAAAAACATGTTTTTCATATACCAGAAATGTTTGAAGCTACTGACTGAATGAAAGGAGCTGGCATCTCACTCTCTTTGAATCTTCTTTATCATTCTAGGATTAGCAGGAAAAAGCAAAAAATTTCAGAATTGCACCTTGCAATGTGGAGATATTACTGTTTGTGCATTTACAATATTCATTGATTTTTGCCATTGAAAAACATGTTTTTCATATACCAGAAATGTTTGAAGCTACTGACTGAATGAAAGGAGCTGGCATCTCACTCTCTTTGAATCTTCTTTATCATGCTAGGATTAACAGGAAAAAGCTAAAAATTTCAGAATTGCACCGTGCAATGTGGAGATATTACTGTTTGTGCATTTACAATATTCATTGATTTTTGCCATTGAAAAACATGTTTTTCATATACCAGAAATGTTTGAAGCTACTGACTGAATGAAAGGAGCTGGCATCTCACTCTCTTTGAATCTTCTTTATCATGCTAGGATTAGCAGGAAAAAGCAAAAAATTTCAGAATTGCACCTTGCAATGTGGAGATATTACTGTTTGTGCATTTACAATATTCATTGATTTTTGCCATTGAAAAACATGTTTTTCATATACCAGAAATGTTTGAAGCTACTGACTGAATGAAAGGAGCTGGCATCTCACTCTCTTTGAATCTTCTTTATCATGCTAGGATTAGCAGGAAAAAGCAAAAAATTTCAGAATTGCACCTTGCAATGTGGAGATATTACTGTTTGTGCATTTACAATATTCATTGATTTTTGCCATTGAAAAACATGTTTTTCATATACCAGAAATGTTTGAAGCTACTGACTGAATGAAAGGAGCTGGCATCTCACTCTCTTTGAATCTTCTTTATCATGCTAGGATTAACAGGAAAAAGCAAAAAATTTCAGAATTGCACCTTGCAATGTGGAGATATTACTGTTTGTGCATTTACAATATTCATTGATTTTTGCCATTGAAAAACATGTTTTTCATATACCAGAAATGTTTGAAGCTACTGACTGAATGAAAGGAGCTGGCATCTCACTCTCTTTGAATCTTCTTTATCATGCTAGGATTAACAGGAAAAAGCAAAAAATTTCAGAATTGCACCTTGCAATGTGGAGATATTACTGTTTGTGCATTTACAATATTCATTGATTTTTGCCATTGAAAAACGTCCAGAAATGTTTGAAGCTACTGACTGAATGAAAGGAGCTGGCATCTCACTCTCTTTGAATCTTCTTTATCATGCTAGGATTAACAGGAAAAAGCTAAAAATTTCAGAATTGCACCGTGCAATGTGGAGATATTACTGTTTGTGCATTTACAATATTCATTGATTTTTGCCATTGAAAAACATGTTTTTCATATACCAGAAATGTTTGAAGCTACTGACTGAATGAAAGGAGCTGGCATCTCACTCTCTTTGAATCTTCTTTATCATGCTAGGATTAACAGGAAAAAGCAAAAAATTTCAGAATTGCACCTTGCAATGTGGAGATATTACTGTTTGTGCATTTACAATATTCATTGATTTTTGCCATTGAAAAACATGTTTTTCATATACCAGAAATGTTTGAAGCTACTGACTGAATGAAAGGAGCTGGCATCTCACTCTCTTTGAATCTTCTTTATCATGCTAGGATTAACAGGAAAAAGCAAAAAATTTCAGAATTGCACCTTGCAATGTGGAGATATTACTGTTTGTGCATTTACATTATTCATTGATTTTTGCCATTGAAAAACGTCCAGAAATGTTTGAAGCTACTGACTGAATGAAAGGAGCTGGCATCTCACTCTCTTTGAATCTTCTTTATCATGCTAGGATTAACAGGAAAAAGCTAAAAATTTCAGAATTGCACCGTGCAATGTGGAGATATTACTGTTTGTGCATTTACAATATTCATTGATTTTTGCCATTGAAAAACATGTTTTTCATATACCAGAAATGTTTGAAGCTACTGACTGAATGAAAGGAGCTGGCATCTCACTCTCTTTGAATCTTCTTTATCATGCTAGGATTAGCAGGAAAAAGCAAAAAATTTCAGAATTGCACCTTGCAATGTGGAGATATTACTGTTTGTGCATTTACAATATTCATTGATTTTTGCCATTGAAAAACATGTTTTTCATATACCAGAAATGTTTGAAGCTACTGACTGAATGAAAGGAGCTGGCATCTCACTCTCTTTGAATCTTCTTTATCATGCTAGGATTAACAGGAAAAAGCAAAAAATTTCAGAATTGCACCTTGCAATGTGGAGATATTACAGTTTGTGCATTTACAATATTCATTGATTTTTGCCATTGAAAAACATGTTTTTCATATACCAGAAATGTTTGAAGCTACTGACTGAATGAAAGGAGCTGGCATCTCACTCTCTTTGAATCTTCTTTATCATGCTAGGATTAACAGGAAAAAGCTAAAAATTTCAGAATTGCACCGTGCAATGTGGAGATATTACTGTTTGTGCATTTACAATATTCATTGATTTTTGCCATTGAAAAACATGTTTTTCATATACCAGAAATGTTTGAAGCTACTGACTGAATGAAAGGAGCTGGCATCTCACTCTCTTTGAATCTTCTTTATCATTCTAGGATTAGCAGGAAAAAGCAAAAAATTTCAGAATTGCACCTTGCAATGTGGAGATATTACTGTTTGTGCATTTACAATATTCATTGATTTTTGCCATTGAAAAACATGTTTTTCATATACCAGAAATGTTTGAAGCTACTGACTGAATGAAAGGAGCTGGCATCTCACTCTCTTTGAATCTTCTTTATCATGCTAGGATTAACAGGAAAAAGCTAACAATTTCAGAATTGCACCGTGCAATGTGGAGATATTACTGTTTGTGCATTTACAATATTCATTGATTTTTGCCATTGAAAAACATGTTTTTCATATACCAGAAATGTTTGAAGATACTGACTGAATGAAAGGAGCTGGCATCTCACTCTCTTTGAATCTTCTTTATCATGCTAGGATTAGCAGGAAAAAGCAAAAAATTTCAGAATTGCACCTTGCAATGTGGAGTTATTACTGTTTGTGCATTTACAATATTCATTGATTTTTGCCATTGAAAAACGTCCAGAAATGTTTGAAGCTACTGACTGAATGAAAGGAGCTGGCATCTCACTCTCTTTGAATCTTCTTTATCATGCTAGGATTAGCAGGAAAAAGCAAAAAATTTCAGAATTGCACCTTGCAATGTGGAGATATTACTGTTTGTGCATTTACAATATTCATTGATTTTTGCCATTGAAAAACATGTTTTTCATATACCAGAAATGTTTGAAGCTACTGACTGAATGAAAGGAGCTGGCATCTCACTCTCTTTGAATCTTCTTTATCATGCTAGGATTAGCAGGAAAAAGCAAAAAATTTCAGAATTGCACCTTGCAATGTGGAGATATTACTGTTTGTGCATTTACAATATTCATTGATTTTTGCCATTGAAAAACATGTTTTTCATATACCAGAAATGTTTGAAGCTACTGACTGAATGAAAGGAGCTGGCATCTCACTCTCTTTGAATCTTCTTTATCATGCTAGGATTAACAGGAAAAAGCAAAAAATTTCAGAATTGCACCTTGCAATGTGGAGATATTACTGTTTGTGCATTTACAATATTCATTGATTTTTGCCATTGAAAAACATGTTTTTCATATACCAGAAATGTTTGAAGCTACTGACTGAATGAAAGGAGCTGGCATCTCACTCTCTTTGAATCTTCTTTATCATGCTAGGATTAACAGGAAAAAGCAAAAAATTTCAGAATTGCACCTTGCAATGTGGAGATATTACTGTTTGTGCATTTACAATATTCATTGATTTTTGCCATTGAAAAACGTCCAGAAATGTTTGAAGCTACTGACTGAATGAAAGGAGCTGGCATCTCACTCTCTTTGAATCTTCTTTATCATGCTAGGATTAACAGGAAAAAGCTAAAAATTTCAGAATTGCACCGTGCAATGTGGAGATATTACTGTTTGTGCATTTACAATATTCATTGATTTTTGCCATTGAAAAACATGTTTTTCATATACCAGAAATGTTTGAAGCTACTGACTGAATGAAAGGAGCTGGCATCTCACTCTCTTTGAATCTTCTTTATCATGCTAGGATTAGCAGGAAAAAGCAAAAAATTTCAGAATTGCACCTTGCAATGTGGAGATATTACTGTTTGTGCATTTACAATATTCATTGATTTTTGCCATTGAAAAACATGTTTTTCATATACCAGAAATGTTTGAAGCTACTGACTGAATGAAAGGAGCTGGCATCTCACTCTCTTTGAATCTTCTTTATCATGCTAGGATTAACAGGAAAAAGCAAAAAATTTCAGAATTGCACCTTGCAATGTGGAGATATTACTGTTTGTGCATTTACAATATTCATTGATTTTTGCCATTGAAAAACATGTTTTTCATATACCAGAAATGTTTGAAGCTACTGACTGAATGAAAGGAGCTGGCATCTCACTCTCTTTGAATCTTCTTTATCATGCTAGGATTAACAGGAAAAAGCTAAAAATTTCAGAATTGCACCGTGCAATGTGGAGATATTACTGTTTGTGCATTTACAATATTCATTGATTTTTGCCATTGAAAAACATGTTTTTCATATACCAGAAATGTTTGAAGCTACTGACTGAATGAAAGGAGCTGGCATCTCACTCTCTTTGAATCTTCTTTATCATGCTAGGATTAACAGGAAAAAGCTAAAAATTTCAGAATTGCACCTTGCAATGTGGAGTTATTACTGTTTGTGCATTTACAATATTCATTGATTTTTGCCATTGAAAAACGTCCAGAAATGTTTGAAGCTACTGACTGAATGAAAGGAGCTGGCATCTCACTCTCTTTGAATCTTCTTTATCATGCTAGGATTAGCAGGAAAAAGCAAAAAATTTCAGAATTGCACCTTGCAATGTGGAGATATTACTGTTTGTGCATTTACAATATTCATTGATTTTTGCCATTGAAAAACATGTTTTTCATATACCAGAAATGTTTGAAGCTACTGACTGAATGAAAGGAGCTGGCATCTCACTCTCTTTGAATCTTCTTTATCATGCTAGGATTAGCAGGAAAAAGCAAAAAATTTCAGAATTGCACCTTGCAATGTGGAGATATTACTGTTTGTGCATGTACAATATTCATTGATTTTTGCCATTGAAAAACATGTTTTTCATATACCAGAAATGTTTGAAGCTACTGACTGAATGAAAGGAGCTGGCATCTCACTCTCTTTGAATCTTCTTTATCATGCTAGGATTAACAGGAAAAAGCAAAAAATTTCAGAATTGCACCTTGCAATGTGGAGATATTACTGTTTGTGCATTTACAATATTCATTGATTTTTGCCATTGAAAAACATGTTTTTCATATACCAGAAATGTTTGAAGCTACTGACTGAATGAAAGGAGCTGGCATCTCACTCTCTTTGAATCTTCTTTATCATGCTAGGATTAACAGGAAAAAGCTAAAAATTTCAGAATTGCACCATGCAATGTGGAGATATTACTGTTTGTGCATTTACAATATTCATTGATTTTTGCCATTGAAAAACATGTTTTTCATATACCAGAAATGTTTGAAGCTACTGACTGAATGAAAGGAGCTGGCATCTCACTCTCTTTGAATCTTCTTTATCATGCTAGGATTAGCAGGAAAAAGCAAAAAATTTCAGAATTGCACCTTGCAATGTGGAGATATTACTGTTTGTGCATTTACAATATTCATTGATTTTTGCCATTGAAAAACATGTTTTTCATATACCAGAAATGTTTGAAGCTACTGACTGAATGAAAGGAGCTGGCATCTCACTCTCTTTGAATCTTCTTTATCATGCTAGGATTAACAGGAAAAAGCAAAAAATTTCAGAATTGCACCTTGCAATGTGGAGATATTACTGTTTGTGCATTTACAATATTCATTGATTTTTGCCATTGAAAAACATGTTTTTCATATACCAGAAATGTTTGAAGCTACTGACTGAATGAAAGGAGCTGGCATCTCACTCTCTTTGAATCTTCTTTATCATGCTAGGATTAACAGGAAAAAGCAAAAAATTTCAGAATTGCACCTTGCAATGTGGAGATATTACTGTTTGTGCATTTACAATATTCATTGATTTTTGCCATTGAAAAACATGTTTTTCATATACCAGAAATGTTTGAAGCTACTGACTGAATGAAAGGAGCTGGCATCTCACTCTCTTTGAATCTTCTTTATCATGCTAGGATTAACAGGAAAAAGCAAAAAATTTCAGAATTGCACCTTGCAATGTGGAGATATTACTGTTTGTGCATTTACAATATTCATTGATTTTTGCCATTGAAAAACGTCCAGAAATGTTTGAAGCTACTGACTGAATGAAAGGAGCTGGCATCTCACTCTCTTTGAATCTTCTTTATCATGCTAGGATTAACAGGAAAAAGCTAAAAATTTCAGAATTGCACCGTGCAATGTGGAGATATTACTGTTTGTGCATTTACAATATTCATTGATTTTTGCCATTGAAAAACATGTTTTTCATATACCAGAAATGTTTGAAGCTACTGACTGAATGAAAGGAGCTGGCATCTCACTCTCTTTGAATCTTCTTTATCATGCTAGGATTAGCAGGAAAAAGCAAAAAATTTCAGAATTGCACCTTGCAATGTGGAGATATTACTGTTTGTGCATTTACAATATTCATTGATTTTTGCCATTGAAAAACATGTTTTTCATATACCAGAAATGTTTGAAGCTACTGACTGAATGAAAGGAGCTGGCATCTCACTCTCTTTGAATCTTCTTTATCATGCTAGGATTAACAGGAAAAAGCAAAAAATTTCAGAATTGCACCTTGCAATGTGGAGATATTACTGTTTGTGCATTTACAATATTCATTGATTTTTGCCATTGAAAAACATGTTTTTCATATACCAGAAATGTTTGAAGCTACTGACTGAATGAAAGGAGCTGGCATCTCACTCTCTTTGAATCTTCTTTATCATGCTAGGATTAACAGGAAAAAGCTAAGAATTTCAGAATTGCACCGTGCAATGTGGAGATATTACTGTTTGTGCATTTACAATATTCATTGATTTTTGCCATTGAAAAACATGTTTTTCATATACCAGAAATGTTTGAAGCTACTGACTGAATGAAAGGAGCTGGCATCTCACTCTCTTTGAATCTTCTTTATCATGCTAGGATTAACAGGAAAAAGCTAAAAATTTCAGAATTGCACCTTGCAATGTGGAGTTATTACTGTTTGTGCATTTACAATATTCATTGATTTTTGCCATTGAAAAACGTCCAGAAATGTTTGAAGCTACTGACTGAATGAAAGGAGCTGGCATCTCACTCTCTTTGAATCTTCTTTATCATGCTAGGATTAGCAGGAAAAAGCAAAAAATTTCAGAATTGCACCTTGCAATGTGGAGATATTACTGTTTGTGCATTTACAATATTCATTGATTTTTGCCATTGAAAAACATGTTTTTCATATACCAGAAATGTTTGAAGCTACTGACTGAATGAAAGGAGCTGGCATCTCACTCTCTTTGAATCTTCTTTATCATGCTAGGATTAGCAGGAAAAAGCAAAAAATTTCAGAATTGCACCTTGCAATGTGGAGATATTACTGTTTGTGCATTTACAATATTCATTGATTTTTGCCATTGAAAAACATGTTTTTCATATACCAGAAATGTTTGAAGCTACTGACTGAATGAAAGGAGCTGGCATCTCACTCTCTTTGAATCTTCTTTATCATGCTAGGATTAACAGGAAAAAGCAAAAAATTTCAGAATTGCACCTTGCAATGTGGAGATATTACTGTTTGTGCATTTACAATATTCATTGATTTTTGCCATTGAAAAACATGTTTTTCATATACCAGAAATGTTTGAAGCTACTGACTGAATGAAAGGAGCTGGCATCTCACTCTCTTTGAATCTTCTTTATCATGCTAGGATTAACAGGAAAAAGCAAAAAATTTCAGAATTGCACCTTGCAATGTGGAGATATTACTGTTTGTGCATTTACAATATTCATTGATTTTTGCCATTGAAAAACGTCCAGAAATGTTTGAAGCTACTGACTGAATGAAAGGAGCTGGCATCTCACTCTCTTTGAATCTTCTTTATCATGCTAGGATTAACAGGAAAAAGCTAAAAATTTCAGAATTGCACCATGCAATGTGGAGATATTACTGTTTGTGCATTTACAATATTCATTGATTTTTGCCATTGAAAAACATGTTTTTCATATACCAGAAATGTTTGAAGCTACTGACTGAATGAAAGGAGCTGGCATCTCACTCTCTTTGAATCTTCTTTATCATGCTAGGATTAGCAGGAAAAAGCAAAAAATTTCAGAATTGCACCTTGCAATGTGGAGATATTACTGTTTGTGCATTTACAATATTCATTGATTTTTGCCATTGAAAAACATGTTTTTCATATACCAGAAATGTTTGAAGCTACTGACTGAATGAAAGGAGCTGGCATCTCACTCTCTTTGAATCTTCTTTATCATGCTAGGATTAACAGGAAAAAGCAAAAAATTTCAGAATTGCACCTTGCAATGTGGAGATATTACTGTTTGTGCATTTACAATATTCATTGATTTTTGCCATTGAAAAACATGTTTTTCATATACCAGAAATGTTTGAAGCTACTGACTGAATGAAAGGAGCTGGCATCTCACTCTCTTTGAATCTTCTTTATCATGCTAGGATTAACAGGAAAAAGCTAAAAATTTCAGAATTGCACCGTGCAATGTGGAGATATTACTGTTTGTGCATTTACAATATTCATTGATTTTTGCCATTGAAAAACATGTTTTTCATATACCAGAAATGTTTGAAGCTACTGACTGAATGAAAGGAGCTGGCATCTCACTCTCTTTGAATCTTCTTTATCATTCTAGGATTAGCAGGAAAAAGCAAAAAATTTCAGAATTGCACCTTGCAATGTGGAGATATTACTGTTTGTGCATTTACAATATTCATTGATTTTTGCCATTGAAAAACATGTTTTTCATATACCAGAAATGTTTGAAGCTACTGACTGAATGAAAGGAGCTGGCATCTCACTCTCTTTGAATCTTCTTTATCATGCTAGGATTAGCAGGAAAAAGCAAAAAATTTCAGAATTGCACCTTGCAATGTGGAGATAGTACTGTTTGTGCATTTACAATATTCATTGATTTTTGCCATTGAAAAACATGTTTTTCATATACCAGAAATGTTTGAAGCTACTGACTGAATGAAAGGAGCTGGCATCTCACTCTCTTTGAATCTTCTTTATCATGCTAGGATTAGCAGGAAAAAGCAAAAAATTTCAGAATTGCACCTTGCAATGTGGAGATATTACTGTTTGTGCATTTACAATATTCATTGATTTTTGCCATTGAAAAACATGTTTTTCATATACCAGAAATGTTTGAAGCTACTGACTGAATGAAAGGAGCTGGCATCTCACTCTCTTTGAATCTTCTTTATCATGCTAGGATTAACAGGAAAAAGCTAAAAATTTCAGAATTGCACCGTGCAATGTGGAGATATTACTGTTTGTGCATTTACAATATTCATTGATTTTTGCCATTGAAAAACATGTTTTTCATATACCAGAAATGTTTGAAGCTACTGACTGAATGAAAGGAGCTGGCATCTCACTCTCTTTGAATCTTCTTTATCATGCTAGGATTAGCAGGAAAAAGCAAAAAATTTCAGAATTGCACCTTGCAATGTGGAGATATTACTGTTTGTGCATTTACAATATTCATTGATTTTTGCCATTGAAAAACATGTTTTTCATATACCAGAAATGTTTGAAGCTACTGACTGAATGAAAGGAGCTGGCATCTCACTCTCTTTGAATCTTCTTTATCATGCTAGGATTAACAGGAAAAAGCAAAAAATTTCAGAATTGCACCTTGCAATGTGGAGATATTACTGTTTGTGCATTTACAATATTCATTGATTTTTGCCATTGAAAAACATGTTTTTCATATACCAGAAATGTTTGAAGCTACTGACTGAATGAAAGGAGCTGGCATCTCACTCTCTTTGAATCTTCTTTATCATGCTAGGATTAACAGGAAAAAGCTAAAAATTTCAAAATTGCACCGTGCAATGTGGAGATATTACTGTTTGTGCATTTACAATATTCATTGATTTTTGCCATTGAAAAACATGTTTTTCATATACCAGAAATGTTTGAAGCTACTGACTGAATGAAAGGAGCTGGCATCTCACTCTCTTTGAATCTTCTTTATCATTCTAGGATTAGCAGGAAAAAGCAAAAAATTTCAGAATTGCACCTTGCAATGTGGAGATATTACTGTTTGTGCATTTACAATATTCATTGATTTTTGCCATTGAAAAACATGTTTTTCATATACCAGAAATGTTTGAAGCTACTGACTGAATGAAAGGAGCTGGCATCTCACTCTCTTTGAATCTTCTTTATCATGCTAGGATTAACAGGAAAAAGCTAAAAATTTCAGAATTGCACCGTGCAATGTGGAGATATTACTGTTTGTGCATTTACAATATTCATTGATTTTTGCCATTGAAAAACATGTTTTTCATATACCAGAAATGTTTGAAGCTACTGACTGAATGAAAGGAGCTGGCATCTCACTCTCTTTGAATCTTCATCATTCTAGGATTAGCAGGAAAAAGCAAAAAATTTTAGAATTGCACCTTGCAATGTGGAGATATTACTGTTTGTGCATTTACAATATTCATTGATTTTTGCCATTGAAAAACATGTTTTTCATATACCAGAAATGTTTGAAGCTACTGACTGAATGAAAGGAGCTGGCATCTCACTCTCTTTGAATCTTCTTTATCATGCTAGGATTAACAGGAAAAAGCTAAAAATTTCAGAATTGCACCGTGCAATGTGGAGATATTACTGTTTGTGCATTTACAATATTCATTGATTTTTGCCATTGAAAAACATGTTTTTCATATACCAGAAATGTTTGAAGCTACTGACTGAATGAAAGGAGCTGGCATCTCACTCTCTTTGAATCTTCTTTATCATGCTAGGATTAGCAGGAAAAAGCAAAAAATTTCAGAATTGCACCTTGCAATGTGGAGTTATTACTGTTTGTGCATTTACAATATTCATTGATTTTTGCCATTGAAAAACGTCCAGAAATGTTTGAAGCTACTGACTGAATGAAAGGAGCTGGCATCTCACTCTCTTTGAATCTTCTTTATCATGCTATAATTAGCAGGAAAAAGCAAAAAATTTCAGAATTGCACCTTGCAATGTGGAGATATTACTGTTTGTGCATTTACAATATTCATTGATTTTTGCCATTGAAAAACATGTTTTTCATATACCAGAAATGTTTGAAGCTACTGACTGAATGAAAGGAGCTGGCATCTCACTCTCTTTGAATCTTCTTTATCATGCTAGGATTAGCAGGAAAAAGCAAAAAATTTCAGAATTGCACCTTGCAATGTGGAGATATTACTTGTGCATTTACAATATTCATTGATTTTTGCCATTGAAAAACATGTTTTTCATATACCAGAAATGTTTGAAGCTACTGACTGAATGAAAGGAGCTGGCATCTCACTCTCTTTGAATCTTCTTTATCATGCTAGGATTAACAGGAAAAAGCAAAAAATTTCAGAATTGCACCGTGCAATGTGGAGATATTACTGTTTGTGCATTTACAATATTCATTGATTTTTGCCATTGAAAAACATGTTTTTCATATACCAGAAATGTTTGAAGCTACTGACTGAATGAAAGGAGCTGGTATCTCACTCTCTTTGAATCTTCTTTATCATGCTAGGATTAACAGGAAAAAGCAAAAAATTTCAGAATTGCACCTTGCAATGTGGAGATATTACTGTTTGTGCATTTACAATATTCATTGATTTTTGCCATTGAAAAACGTCCAGAAATGTTTGAAGCTACTGACTGAATGAAAGGAGCTGGCATCTCACTCTCTTTGAATCTTCTTTATCATGCTAGGATTAACAGGAAAAAGCTAAAAATTTCAGAATTGCACCGTGCAATGTGGAGATATTACTCTTTGTGCATTTACAATATTCATTGATTTTTGCCATTGAAAAACATGTTTTTCATATACCAGAAATGTTTGAAGCTACTGACTGAATGAAAGGAGCTGGCATCTCACTCTCTTTGAATCTTCTTTATCATGCTAGGATTAACAGGAAAAAGCAAAAAATTTCAGAATTGCACCTTGCAATGTGGAGATATTACTGTTTGTGCATTTACAATATTCATTGATTTTTGCCATTGAAAAACATGTTTTTCATATACCAGAAATGTTTGAAGCTACTGACTGAATGAAAGGAGCTGGCATCTCACTCTCTTTGAATCTTCTTTATCATGCTAGGATTAACAGGAAAAAGCTAAAAATTTCAGAATTGCACCGTGCAATGTGGAGATATTACTGTTTGTGCATTTACAATATTCATTGATTTTTGCCATTGAAAAACATGTTTTTCATATACCAGAAATGTTTGAAGCTACTGACTGAATGAAAGGAGCTGGCATCTCACTCTCTTTGAATCTTCTTTATCATTCTAGGATTAGCAGGAAAAAGCAAAAAATTTCAGAATTGCACCTTGCAATGTGGAGATATTACTGTTTGTGCATTTACAATATTCATTGATTTTTGCCATTGAAAAACATGTTTTTCATATACCAGAAATGTTTGAAGCTACTGACTGAATGAAAGGAGCTGGCATCTCACTCTCTTTGAATCTTCTTTATCATGCTAGGATTAACAGGAAAAAGCAAAAAATTTCAGAATTGCACCTTGCAATGTGGAGATATTACTGTTTGTGCATTTACAATATTCATTGATTTTTGCCATTGAAAAACGTCCAGAAATGTTTGAAGCTACTGACTGAATGAAAGGAGCTGGCATCTCACTCTCTTTGAATCTTCTTTATCATGCTAGGATTAACAGGAAAAAGCTAAAAATTTCAGAATTGCACCGTGCAATGTGGAGATATTACTGTTTGTGCATTTACAATATTCATTGATTTTTGCCATTGAAAAACATGTTTTTCATATACCAGAAATGTTTGAAGCTACTGACTGAATGAAAGGAGCTGGCATCTCACTCTCTTTGAATCTTCTTTATCATGCTAGGATTAGCAGGAAAAAGCAAAAAATTTCAGAATTGCACCTTGCAATGTGGAGATATTACTGTTTGTGCATTTACAATATTCATTGATTTTTGCCATTGAAAAACATGTTTTTCATATACCAGAAATGTTTGAAGCTACTGACTGAATGAAAGGAGCTGGCATCTCACTCTCTTTGAATCTTCTTTATCATGCTAGGATTAACAGGAAAAAGCAAAAAATTTCAGAATTGCACCTTGCAATGTGGAGATATTACTGTTTGTGCATTTACAATATTCATTGATTTTTGCCATTGAAAAACATGTTTTTCATATACCAGAAATGTTTGAAGCTACTAACTGAATGAAAGGAGCTGGCATCTCACTCTCTTTGAATCTTCTTTATCATGCTAGGATTAACAGGAAAAAGCTAAAAATTTCAGAATTGCACCGTGCAATGTGGAGATATTACTGTTTGTGCATTTACAATATTCATTGATTTTTGCCATTGAAAAACATGTTTTTCATATACCAGAAATGTTTGAAGCTACTGACTGAATGAAAGGAGCTGGCATCTCACTCTCTTTGAATCTTCTTTATCATTCTAGGAT